>NC_034015.1:20169222-20473361 GCF_000346465.2 Prunus persica | reverse complement strand
ATGCTTCTCCTCTATACTCTAGCACAAAAATGAAAACTAAAAACTAAAAACTAAAATTGAAATGGTTTTCAAACGGGCCCTTAACTTTTCAGTCTTCTATTTTGTATTGTTTTGCGTTTCGGTAAATTTGAGTTTTTTTCCTCAACTAACAACACACGAGCTGAGTTACTTGTTTTCTCCTCCCAAAATATGGGTGACATTGTAGATCCAAAAAGCTGTTGTTGTTGTACATGTCTTTTGATGTTGAGGACTTTCTTAAAAGAACTTCAATTTTGAATCTCATGTTTGATTCAGTTTGTTCTAGAAAATAAATAATTCGCTTCAACTAAGCTTGACAGAAAAAACTTAATTAGTGAGAAGAATTTGTTTCAATGATTGTAATGTTTAATATTTTCATTCGTTTTCTTGTCACTGGATTGGTGGATTAGCATCGTATCAGATTTTATGTTTTTGCATTGTGGACCTTCTTCCAATGTTAATTTTCAGAAGTTAAAGTTTTTTGGACTCCTGAAATGTGGAAGTTTTATAATTTGTTTGGATCACAGGTTGGATGTGTATATATATGATTACCTTATGAAGAGAAAATTACATGCTTCTGCAAAGGCATTTCAAGATGAAGGAAAAGTGTCTACAGATCCTGTAGGTAAGTATATATGCCAAAGAAAAGAGATGCACTGCATACTGCGAATTGTATATCTGAATTTATTTACATTTCTTTGATTTTACTCTTGCTCCAGCTATTGATGCACCTGGTGGCTTTCTTTTCGAATGGTGGTCTGTCTTTTGGGACATATTTATTGCTAGGACGAATGAGAAGCACTCAGAAGCAGCTGCATCTTACATTGAGGTGCGGACTTCTATTGGACTTCAACCTTGGCTCTGACGTTTTTTCTTTCAATTCATAAATATAGATGGAATTGTTTGGACTTCTCTCTATTTGAAATGTTTCACTGTTTGTTTGGATGTGTTAGACTCAAGTGATGAAGGCGAGGGAGCTGCAGCAGCAACATCAGCAGCAGAAGCCTCAGCCGCAACAGCAAATGCAAATGCAAATGCAGCAGCAGTTGTTACAGAGGCATCAACAGCAGCAACAGCAGCAACAGCAGCAACAGCAGCAACAGCAGCAGCAGCAGCAACAACAACAGCAGCAGCAGCAGCAGCAACAGCAGCAACAGCAGCGTCGAGATGGGACCCAGCTTCTAAATGGCACTGCCAATGGGCTTGTTGGCAATGACCCTCTTTTGAGGCAGAACCCTGCAACTGCTAATTCAATGGCAACAAAAATGTATGAAGAGAGATTAAAGCTTCCAATACAGAGGGATGGTTTGGATGATGCAGCTATCAAGGTAATAAGTTTTTCCATAGATTCAAAGAAGTTCTTTATATTTTAGATTCCTTTCATCTATTCATCAACTCACAATACGTACACCATGCAGCAAAGATTAGGTGATAATGTGAGTCAGCTTCTGGATTCCAATCATGCCTCATTGTTGAAAGCCGCCACTACAGGTGGCCAGCCTCCTCGGTATTTCTCTTGAAGATTCCATATTTACCATTACTCAGCATTGTGGTGTAACACATGCTCTTTGTGTGCAATTGATGCTTAATATGAAAGTGGTTGAACTCCTTCCTGACAGTCAAATGCTGCATGGTACACCTGGAGGTATGTTGGGGAATCTTCAACAAGCTCACAACCGGAGTCAGCAACTTCCTGGTTCGACACAGGTGATTATCATCAGCGATCTGTTTCATACTTCGTTTTTTATCCATACAGGTTGATTTTTCTTATTTTGGGTTTCCTTTGAATGATGAAACAGGACATAAAGACTGAGATGATGAACCCCAGAGCTGCTGCTCCAGAAGGATCATTGATTGGCGCTCATGGTATCGATTAATATTGTGTTTTTTTTATTCTGTACGGGGAATTTCTGGGTGGGTTTTGGGTGTGAAACTTGAACAGATAAATAAGAAAATTGTAAACGTTCAAAAGCTCTTTGAATTTATTTCTGGTATCTATTTATCTCCTATGAATGATTCATATGTTCATTTCAGGATCAAATCAAGGCAGTAACAATTTGACTCTGAAAGGATGGCCTTTAACGGTAGAACTAAATACCCAGTGTTGATATTACTTTTGCATCCCCCCTCCACTTGATATGATTCTAATTTATGTTTTCTGTTTGGTCCTTGGGCTATTCTGTGGCCAATAGCTAACTATAGTGTTAAGTCAAACAGAAAATGGAGTACTTGATGGGTGAAATTTTTAGAGGAAATGCTATATTCTTAAGGCATTGAATTAAGAATACCATACACCTAAAGGTTAAGGATGATTAAAAATTAATCTTCTTCTTTTAGATATACATATGAGTATCATTCTCTCTCTCTCTCTCCCCCCCCCCTCCACTTGATATGATTCTAATTTATGTTTTCTGTTTGGTCCTTGGGCTATTCTGTGGCCAATAGCTAACTATAGTGTTAAGTCAAACAGAAAATGGAGTACTTGATGGGTGAAATTTTTAGAGGAAATGCTATATTCTTAAGGCATTGAATTAAGAATACCATACACCTAAAGGTTAAGGATGATTAACAATTAATCTTCTTCTTTTAGATATACATATTAATATCACTCTCTCTCTCTCTCTCTCTCTCATTTTTTGTTTTTACTAAAAATATGTAACACCACTTGAGAAACATGTTTTCTGTTTTGTGCAAGATTTTATGACCTATTATTAGTGAAGTCTGGTTTTATATTGACATCTTGTTGTTGAAGGAAAACTGAAATAACACCTTAAAAAGATGAGGGTAATATCTTGAAATGGAAACTTGTTCAAGTTGGTTGTATAAAGTGTGCTCAGCAATATTTGATGCCACATTCCATTGGCATTACTGATAAGAAGACAACATGATTTTAAATGTAAGCAAATAAACGAAGAGCATTTTTGCCAACTACCCATGCTGCCAAAGACGAAACTGGCTTGTTAGCATCTGCATTTTTGAGTTTATAGTTTCTTTTCTGATAACATCTCACCTTTTTAGGGATTTGATCGGTTTCGATCTGGGATTCTTCAGCAGCAAACGTCTATGATGCAGTCCCCTCAACCCTTCAATCAACTTCAGCTACAGCAGCAACTTATGCTTGCACAACAAAATCTGGCTTCCCCATCTGCCAATGACTTGGACAGTAGAAGGCTGAGAATGCTTCTCAACAATCAAAATACGGGTCTCGGGAAGGATGGTCAACTAAATTCTGTTGACGTATCTAACGTTGGATCACCAGTACAAGTTGGTTGCCCGGTATTACCTCGTGCGGATGCCGATATGATTATGAAGGTATCATTTCTTCTTCTACATCTGGATTTAAGAAAACTCATTGTTTTAGCTAGTATCATTAGGATCTTGTGAACTTTAAGCTTCCCATATATATTTGCTTATATGAGTAGCCAACTTATCAGTTACAGCAACAGCAGATGCAAAGCAACAATCAACAGCAGCAACAGTATTCGCAGCATCCGCTTTCAAGTCAACAATCTCAGAGTTCAAGCCAACACCTACAGCAGCAAGAAAAAATTATTGGTTCTGGTGGCATTGTGGCAGATGGCAGCATGGCTAACACCTTACAAGGGAATGATCAGGTTTTCTATTACTGGCTATCGGATTCAAACTTTATGAAGCTATATGTTCTTTTTATTATCTCTTTCTTCTTTTTTCCAACTTGATCTTGCAGCAAAGTGTTTTACAAATATATCCACATGTCCTGGAGATTTTTGCATATCCTAATTTTCACAAATCCTAAACTATTGATACATGACATATGCTTTTTTCACATTTGATATTTTACATTCGTTACCTTTTCACCTATATAACTTTTATTATAATATTAAAACTTGAATTTAATCATATTTTCAGAGTCAATTGTCTTTAGTCTTTATTTTCGCTGTGAACTTCATCAGTGTTGAAAATTGTTATATCCGGGTTGCTTTTCTCATTTTGTTTTCCTGGTTTAAGGCTTCAAAGAATCAAATTGGGCGAAAGAGAAAGCAGCCAGTGTCATCTTCAGGTCCTGCCAATAGCTCAGGGACTGTTAATACCACAGGACCATCTCCCAGTTCACCTTCAACGCCTTCTACCCACACACCAGGAGATGTAATGTCTATGCCAACTTTATCCCATAATGGTGGTTCCTCAAAGTCTCTACTTATGTTTGGCTCTGATGGTTTGGGCTCACTTGCATCAGCGCAAAATAAATTGGTTAGAAACTTATCATTGTTATGTCTAACTTCTTTGTATTGATTGCATTTAAGGTGACTTGATTTGGAGTCACAATCTGTAACATTTCACTGATGAGTGCTTCAAACTTGATTCGCATTTGCTCCAGTGGGTTCAATTGATTTCCTATCTAACTTTTCCATCCATAAAAAATGTGCCATTGCTGAGAAGGAAAAGAACAGAGTTTACCTCAAGGGGGTAGAAAGGTGCAATGTTTCATTATTTTCTTACTATGTCCCTGCTCCTCTTAGTAACTTAAATGGTACGGACTAGAGTGTGCTTGAGTTACCAAATGTGGATAATTCATTGGATGGAGAAATGTTAAACCAAATTTCCACTTTTCTCCCTGTTGCTATGCCCTAGTGGGTCGATTATGCTTTTAGGCTTAGGCTTGCCTCATATGTGATTTTCATATTAAGGTTAGTGTGCTCTTTGTGATAAAGCACAAAGTGTTTACTTGTGAGTGATTGTTCCTAGAACTCCATTGGCAGTCAGTAACTAAGCTATGTATTGCAGACTGATGTGGACCGTTTTGTGGATGATGGATCTTTAGAGGATAATGTTGAATCGTTCTTATCACATGATGATGCTGACCCTAGAGGTAGAGTTGCTCGCTGTTCAGATGTCAGCAAAGGTACGAAGAATGCAAATATCTGACATTGATAAACTTTGTTATTTATGTCACGAGATGTATATGGCTTGGTCTTATATTATACTAGAAATATAGCAAAAGGCTTTAACATTTTCTTGATGAAATTAGGTTTCACTTTTACGGAAGTCCATCTTATTCCTGCAAGTACAAGTAAAGTTGAATGCTGTCACTTCTCTTCAGATGGAAAATCACTTGCCACTGGTGGGCATGACCGAAAGGTAGGCCTAGGAAGATTGAATTTTTCATATGGGCTCTGTGCATGACCAAACTTATCTTACTATCTAGTTTTAAAAAAAGGAAAAGTGCTGCGAATATGAATGATGGACGTTTTGATACTGTTTCAGTTAATCTTATGGCTTATAGAAACACAAAGTAGTCATGATTACTTGATTATTTTATGGTGCAGGCTGTATTGTGGTGTACTGAGTCCTATACTGTAAAGTCTACACTTGAAGAGCATTCTCAATGGATAACCGATGTTCGTTTTAGTCCTAGCATGTCAAGGCTTGCTACATCTTCTGCTGACAAAACTGTCAGGGTTTGGGATGCTGATAATGTTAGTCAATGTGTTTTTTGTTTTTCCCTCAATGCTACATCATGTTATTTTTGACTGACTTTTCATTTTTAATCTTCAAATTTATACATTACTACTGAACTGTCATCACTAAATTACTGAACCCTCGATTCTTATTTCATCTATGTAATGAATCCATAAAAAAATGTTGTGCAGCCTGGATATTCACTCCGTACTTTTGTGGGGCATTCTACAACTGTTATGTCAGTGGACTTCCACCCTAGTAAAGAGGACCTTCTCTGCTCTTGTGATAACAACAGTGAGATACGATACTGGAGTATCAAGAATGGTAGTTGTGCTGGAGTTTTCAAGGTAAATCTTGTTTCTCTGTTTAGTAAATCCTTTCAAGGTTAATTTGTTTCAAGGTTAATTTGTCTATACTATATAGGGAATACTAGAATTCTGTTTCTCTGTTTAGTAAATCCTTTGGCATTTGATAATATTACCTATATTTTTCAGGGTGGTGCAACTCAGATGAGGTTTCAACCCAAAGCTGGAAGAAACCTTGCAGCTGCAGCTGATAATTTTGTATCCATCCTTGATGTCGAGACGCAAGCTTGCGTGCGTAAATTACAGGTTTCTTCTGAACTTCCCATTACTTCTTAACATTTGTAGTACTAATTTTTTTAACTTTATTTTTGGAATGGGCACTTACTAGTTGTGTCCACATTTGGGCTTGAATGAAGTGGTTATCAGTAAGAACCCACTAATACATGTTTACTTTGATGCGATTCATGTGCTGTTGTTCATCATGAATGCTTTCTGATTTATATCTTGTGCTATTAATTGTAGGGCCATAAGAACCTTGTCCATTCTGTGTGCTGGGATCCTTCTGGTGACTTTCTAGCATCAGTGAGTGATGACTTGGTTAGAGTGTGGTCAGTTGTCTCCAGCGCCAGAGGGGAATGCATTCATGAGTTGAGCTGTTCTGGCAACAAATTTAATACATGTGTTTTCCATCCAACTTGTCCTTCATTGTTGGTCATTGGCTGCTATGAGGTAAGCTATACTGCTCTACTTCTCTTTACATTAAAGATGAACTTGTTACCCGGTGACTTGCTCTTGTTGAAGATGCTTAGTGAGGTTTTGTTTTTGATATGCAATGGTGGGATTTCAGACTTTGGAGCTTTGGAACATGACCGAGAACAAGACAATGACTCTGCATGCTCATGACAAGCTAGTATCTTCTTTGGCGGTATCAGATGCTACCGGGTTGGTTGCTTCCGCTAGCCACGACAAGTTCGTCAAGCTCTGGAAGTGACAAAGTTGTATCGTTTTATCTTGAAAATGGTTTACCTTCTCCATTACCACATCCCAAAGGAGACAGCAATTTGATGCTTTTGTTTGTTCTTTATCTGGTTATCTTTTTAGCGTATGGTAAAAGGGTTTTAGATTTTAACCCAGCCCCAGTTAACCCATAGAAGAATTTTGTTGGACCAAGACCAAGGCCAACCAGCCTAACGATGTCAAACTTGATCAAAAGGATCTCTTTCAACTCACAGGGGCTTATAATGTAAATGATATTTTGCTAGACGAAACGTATATGAAGGCAGTCTTAAAGATAGCCGAATGTTTTATTTTACCTAATCAACCATTTCATTTTACAAATTACATGTACAATCAGCCAAACCAAAGATGAGTTGAAATCAAAGATGAATGCTAGCTAGTTGGCTTGTATTTCTCCTCCATCATTCCGGATGAGTTCAAGCGCCTTGTTGAAGTGCGTTGCCTTGTAACCAAGGTACTCCTTCCAAGTTACCGGCTGATAGAGAGGTGGATGATTGTGATCGATCAATTTCATCAACGGCGATATCTTCACATCCCATGGTGGGCCGTAGAAGTATGCGATGGAGATGCGATGGTGCACTTTGTTGACAATGGCACGATGGACTACACTCTTGAAACATCCGTTGGATAGTATGTGCATTAAATCCCCGACGTTGACAACCAGCGCACCGGCAGTTGGGTACACCGGCGCCCACGAAACCCCGTCCACAAGGACTTGCAGGCCGCCTGTAGTGGTCTGGTATAGCAAAGTGAGCAATGAGGAGTCTGTGTGAGGGGCTAGGCCCATGGCCCGGGTCGGGTCTGGGCAGACGGGGTATGAGTTGAGTTGAAGCAAGGACCGAGGATGTCTGAGCCATTTGACATCTTCATTGTTCAAGCCCAATGATCGAAGCATGAGCTCTATCAGTTTTGCAGCAAGTCCCTTCATCTCCATTTGGTACTCTTCCATTACATTACTGCATCACCAGTAAGATCAGGATATGGATTTGGTTTAATAAGTAGGACACAGATATACCGACAAATACGTTGTTTTCAATCTGAACCATTAATTAAGTACATTAAGTACATTGAGATTCCGACAAATATATACGGACAAATATAGGATTAAGATTCAGACAACAATCATATTTACCACCATTTTCTATTTGTAGCTTTGGTTATCGTTTTCTCTTCGGGGGTTGTGGTCTTGCATTGATGGCGTCGCTCGTGGGTTTTGAGTGGTGTAGCATTTCCCTGTTCTTTATCTTAGGGTTTTTCAAGTCTCTGTTGTGTTTTGTGAACTTTATGTCTTTCGTGAGTTTAATGACTCTAGTGGGTTCTATGTCTTTTTATGTTGAATTTAATTGAACTCAATTTTTAAATTCACTTTGATGTCGACTTCGGTCTTCAATTCAAATCATCAAAAACAACGACCATATTTATTTGTCATGCGTATCCAAAGCAAACATAACTTTCTAAGGAAGTGAAAAAAAAAAGGAAAATAGAAAAAGAAAAAAATGTTTAAGCACAAACCCAAACATGTAAATATAAAAATATATTTATTTTTATTGGGTCAAAATCTAGATTCTAGTGTATGGGTTGGATGGTGATTCATGAGCGAAAAAGGCCTACGTGAAGTGAAGGGCAAAGCCTATTTATATGGATCATGAACCAGTACAAAACTAGCGTATTGGAAGCCAAGTTTCTAGATCACCCATATCCCGCCACGTGACGTCCCTAAGCCTGGCCTTTCATTCATCGATCATAACGAACATGATCTAATTACTAATATATCCTTGAAGACATTTAGCAAAGGAAATTGTTAGGTATTTTTATATTTATTGTATTAGTAGATTTTACTCAATTAGAGAAGTGTGGCATGAAAATAAAGAGATGATACACACTGGAGATGCATTATTTTATTTATTTATTTGTCTCTGGCACGTACCAGAAGTTGGCGTGGTGAAGTGGCCAAAGCTGGCGGGCATGTTCCAGCGGAGACCCCATCATCGAGAAACCCTCCGACCACATCAGCTTGGGGAAGTTGTCAGAAATGCGGGCCGACCCGTACCCGGTGAAGCCATCGGGCGAGCGGAGGACCCGGAGTTTTTGGTCTCTGGGGAGGGCGAAGAGTCGATGGGTTTGGAGCTGAGTTTGTTTGATGAGGTTCATGGGAACGCCATGGTTGGTGACTTGGAACACACCCCATTTCTCACAGGCAAGGCGGACCAGAGGGGTGGCATTCGGGTCGGATAGGTCGATGACCGGTACGGATTCGGGGAACGGGTGGTGATCGGAGGAGGATGGAGCCCAAGTGTGGGAGTTGGGTAAGGTGACGAGGGATTTGAAGTCGAGAGGGATGAGGTGGTGGTGGGAAGAGAGGTGGATGTTCATGGTAATTATTTTGTGGGTTTCTTGTTGAGAATGAGAACCCTTTTGAACTGCGTTGAGATAATGGGTGTGGCATGTAAGTTACATGTAGATGCATGTAGGGCAAGTGTTGCAACTGCAGCTACAATCTACTTTTCTATGGCATTTCTTGACCCTATGTATGCATGATATCTGTCATTATGTGAAAGTCGGTTTCAGAATTGAATGGGGCGGGCGTTTGGGAAACTTTGAAACCTAGCACTTCATTTTATCAGTTCAGTCCCCATTCTTCCTTTTTTCCTTTCTGGGTTTCTCTTTTTTTCTTCTTCTTCTTATCTCTCTCTTAGAGAAAATGTACCAAAAGAGTAAGTTGTACTTATGAGGCATGCCTTGTGTATATAGAGAAATCAAAGGCCCAGGAGCCATGCCTTGCGTTGTGCTGTTAAAAACTATATTGAATTGGATTGGATCGGATCAAACAAATGAGGCCACTGGCCCACGAAGATCTTGTACTTTCAAATGATTTGGATTCTCGGGTTTGAATGCTCCAGCTCTTTGCTCGTGGAGGGGTTCATGGCAATCGAAAGAGGGGGAAGAAGAAAGGCTCGCAAGGTTTGGGGCAAAGCGCCGTTAGCTTTCAAACACGTGTCAATATTTTTCATGGAAACTACACGTAAATAAAAACGTAATCTGGTTGGGTAAAAACGACATGATCTATTTTGTACAGATTCACGAATTGGCCCCAAGTCTGTTGTCTAATTCTAATTCGAAAGTATTGGCAAATTGCCAATTTGGTCCTTTTGTAGTGGAGGACCCATTTAGTTTGGAATTTACAGCACTAGGACCTCTCTGTCTTCTAACTCCATAGAGACATTACAGAAATCAAAATCTTAGAACCAAAACAAAAAGGACACAATGGCTGCACTGCCCTATAATTTATTCACCAAGTACTTTACAACATGTTTGAGTTTTGTAAAGTTAAACCCAAAATAAATAAATAAATAAATACTGAAAGCATGTAATTTGTTTACACATAAAAATAAAAATAAAAAGCCCAGCTAGCAACTAGCTGTTATCTGCACTCGATCTAAAACAAACAAATAATTTGATCCTATATTATATATCTATATAATCATGTAGCTATACACTTTAACATTGTTTCTTCATGAATTGAGATGCTGATATACTTATTTGTTTCTTCATGAATTGAGATGCTGATATACTTGTCACACCATGCAATGATCCCATAACTAAAGCAATAGGGTATAGAAATCTGCCTTGTTATCTCCTCTGGAAGTTGAAGGATTTTATTGCAAAGGCAAAGATAATGGAAAAAAACACGCAGAAACCGACCACCATAATGCCGGCTACACTCAGAAAATCACGCCTGTACCCAAACCCTTCTTTGAGAAACTGCCTTACTTGCATTGTATGAGTTCCATCTGCCAGCTTCAAAAGACTATCATCGTCGCCGTATTGCGAAACAAAGAGGCCATACAGACTCCAGGCCACAGGATTTGCCCAGTAATACCATCTCCACCATATTGGAATTCTCTGAACAAGTGCAACAAGTTATTGTGTTAGAGAGTATTCTTAACAAGTTATTATAAGAATATGTTATCTGATAAAGTACACATGAGATTGAGCAATGAAAGCAGCCACTTCCATTACCTTGTGAGGAATCATAAAGCCGCTGAACAAGTTCCATAGCATATAAAATGGAGCAGCAATTATAGAGGCCACATTATGATTTGGTGTGACAGCTGTCGTCATCATGCCGTACAAGGTGAAGTATAGCATTGTGAAATACATAAAGAATATATACCAAGCGAACTTCAAAGTAGTCCACTCAAATGAAGCCGTAGAGTAGAAAATTGCACAGTATATAATTGCTTGTGCAAACACATAAGGGAGCTCTATCACGACCTGCATACATGATCAATGCGTTAGATAAATTTAAGGGATACCAGGGTAATATTATGAGTTTCAAAGAGTGGGCGTAGCGTAGTAAAGCCGAACCTGAGCAAATGCAAATGGTAAAGCTGAGTACATCCCAGCAGCTCTCTCTCGATATGAGACAAATCGTTCTATAGAAACAACAGGTTGAACAGCAGTGCCATTGGTGATTCCACTAAATAGGATTGCTGCATACATGGATCCCATAGCATTTAGTAAATCCTGCTGGGTTCCCCTGCAAAGGGAAAAGAAATCCTGTCATATAGAAACCCAATGGCACATATTGACATCTAGAAATAAGGGCTGAAAGAAGATAATACATCAAGATGATTAGTTCCCTTATAGAGTTATCATAAATTACAAGATTAAGAAAAAGGAGAAAACCTCTTAGCACCAAATCTCCAACAAATTGTTCCTAGCATCAATGAGATGATGACAGTGTAAAAGAAGCGAACTGCAGTGTACTGAGGATTTCGCCAATAAGACAGATTTTGCTTCCAAAGACAAGTGAGAAATTGTTCGAAAAATGTCTGAGAGTACTTGGTTGGAAAATTTAGTTCTTTAGAATTGGTACTTGGCTTGCTCAGGCTTTCAACCAACTCTTTGTTGTGCCTGAGACAAAGGAAGATGGTTGTTAGATCAAGAAGCATATAGTTCTGTATAAAAGCAGCACAGTCAGAATTCATTAAGTTTTCATACTGAAACAAGTTAGATCTTCGGTAAACTTCTGCAAAATCCACCCCCCGGCGACTTTCTTCAACTGAAGAAGTAACGTCAAGCATCCATGCAGCAGGATTATATCCAGGCCTGATCTTTGGCACTCCTTCGACTGCCTGCAGAAAGAAATATTCACATGTTAAGCTGACAGTCATGAACATTACCCAAAGTCACATGTTCTGAAATATATACTGGCATGGCATGCATGATCTGACCTCAAAGTACTTGATGAGTTCACAAGAATTAAGACCAAGTGGACCAGCATATATGAGCTCTCCTCCACGCTTCAAAAATAGAAGCTGCAACACATATGAGATTATAGCAGGATCAATCAAGATAATAAAGCAATATAGAAATGCTCGGGCAAATATGACTGAGCTGTTTTACACTCTGGTCATAGTAGGATCAATCAAGATGCATGTCTTTGCATCTCCATCTCACCCATTCTTATCATATCTAAAAATTGGAAGAAAAAAACACGTCTTCATGTGCATACCTTGTTAGAAAATTGGTTATATATACGTAGGAAGATAGTTTAGGTGGATATACATATATATAGGGTACATTATATCATTATGTATTATATATATATATATATATAGAGAGAGAGAGAGAGAGAGAGAGAACCTCATCAAAGGATTCAAAGATGTCTATGCTAGGCTGGTGGATTGTGCACACTATAGTACGTCCAGTATTGACAATATTCCTCACGGTCCTCATCACAATAGCCGCAGACCGTGCATCCAACCCTGATGTGGGCTCATCCATGAATACTATAGATGGGTTGGCAACCAGCTCGACAGCTATTGTTAGCCTTTTTCGTTGTTCTGTTGACAAACCATCTACCCCCGGTAGACCAACCAATGCTCCACTTAATGGAGTGAGCTCCACAAGTTCCATCACCTCCTCTACAAAAGCCTGAATGATTTTTAAATCTTTTAGATGATAGATTTTTTTTTAATGATGAAGACGTACAAAAACATTAAATAATTTTATGTGAATACCCTCTGTGTCCCCAAATCAACATCTGATGGTAACCGAAGCCAAACAGAGAAGAGAAGTGATTCCAGAACAGTCAAACAGGGGGAATGAATATCAGTCTGCTCACAGTAACCAGAAATTCTTGCAAAAGTTTCTTGTCTTTTTGGATAACCAGATATATGAATGCTCCCTTCTATGAAGCCACCAGTTTTTCGACCAGCTAATACATCCATGAGGGTAGTTTTCCCCGCACCGCTTACTCCAACCAATGCTGTAAGCACCCCAGGCCTAAATGCTCCAGTGACATTAACCAACAACTGCAATCTTTCTTCTTGAATGCCCTGCTGCTTCAATTCCTGAGGTGGTACTTGGATCAGAAAAAATATATAGTTAACATGTTTCCCAGAATGGATGGTGCAAGTGAATAGTGTTAAAGACTCACCAGAGGGACATCCACGTAGTAGTTGATATTGCTGAAAGACATGGAAAGTGGTTGAAATGGGAGGACCATTCCTCTCTGCTTAAAATATTTTCCTGCGTAGAAGATAAGAAAGAATTTTGGAACTTAAACAGGTCTGTAATTAATTAAAAAGAATTGTACTAAAACAAACTCAATATCCAAATTATTTTTCAAACCATTTAATGACTCTGAATGCTGCAAGTACTGTCTCAGCTCAATAACAACATTTTGTCCTTTTCTTCTCCTTTCTCTCTCTTGAAGCTCTTCCTTAGAGACTACAGCTTGTTGCTTCCCCAACGCTGATGCATATATCCAAAATCAACTCAATAAGCTTTCTTTTTTTAAATTTGTTTGGCTACATGCAGCAATAGAAGGAAAATGAAAATTAGTTTGTTTTTATGAGCAGAAATGACTTACGGTTAAGGTAAGCGAGGAAGAATGTGAATAGAATGTTGAACAAAACTGTATATCCAAGCAAAGCACCAGCACCAATCCAATACCAGTAGCTCTCGGGAAACAAGCTGCGTGCTCTCAGCAATGCCTCACCTAATGGAAAGCTGGTGTGGCTTCCAATTCTCTACATAAATAACAGGGAAAAACAGAATTAGAAGTTTCAGAGTAGAATCCTAGACAATAACTGAATAAATAGGTCTGGTGAAGTAAATCTTCTTATTGGCTCTTGCCTACACAGTGTGCAATTACAAATTAATGTGATTTAGCAAAATAATGTTTAACACTATTTTCCCATCAAACATAATGTCCTCTTGGAGGATGCCAATGGTTTACTTGAAAATTCACAAAAAAGGAAATAAAATCCAAGTCTATTATCAAAGATAACATATCCACTATTATTATCAAGGCATTAGAATTCTTAAACGTAATTTATGGTTATTTCTAGTTAGTAAAAACTACCATACCCTTACCTTGACTAGCATAATAAATCCATAATTGCTATAATCAGTAAAGCAAACTTGAACAGGTAATGAATTGGAATGTTACCTTGTCCCAGGAATGTCCAAGAAATTCATTTACAGAAGCTGCATTTTGAGTATACATCAAGGGAGAAAACCAGAAACCCCAAATCCACCACTTCGGTATACGATCTGTCACATTTGAATAGGGAAATCAATAAAAGTATGCAATCAAGTTGGAAACATGTAGACATTGACAAAATGTTAGGTTGACCTCTCGAGATGATGTATCCTCCAAGAGCCATTACAACCAACATAGCAAAAGATCCAAATGTGTTGGCAACTATCATATTTCGACCTAAGGATCCCATAATACGGAAGAGAGCTATGGACATCTGGTGCAGAAGGAAATATATCAAGAACTGCCCCAAAAATCTGCAGATTCAACAATTAACGTAAGAACTTCATCCTTTGCCAACTTTCACGATTTATGCAGAATTCCAAAAAAAAATATGATTTACCTAGTAAATGCAGGGTCATATCCAATGACATAGTATGTGATTGCCACCCAGAAACCAGACTCTATGAGTGAAATTGGAATACTCAAGACCCAAGATGGAATCGTATAGACCCAGCTCGGATAGAAGTGCAAGTCCCTATGCTTGTAAAGCACCGGAAGCTTCGCCACCAACATTGGAACCTCCATGAAGCCATTAAAAAGAATAATAACCGTGGAAAAGTATAGTGACCCAAGATATAAGCCTCCGTCATCAATTGTATTGTGGCGCATTGTCGTCCGGAAAAAAACACTCATTGTAACCAAAGCAACAAAAAGAAGCTGCAAGACAGAACATAGTACTTAATCAGCAGCAGATAACATTCACCAGTTTCATCTTTCAGATGATTGGAAAAAAGAAACAAACAAAAAAGATATTAATTAAGGTGTTCTACAAGCTAGCACGGAAGGTAACATTTACTAGCAAATACCATCGAAAACATGTCCTTTGGATAAACAAATAATGGTACTATTACCTGAACGAACTTGAAAACATAGATAAATGCATTCCGCTTCATCAGTAGCACTTGCCAGTTAAAGCTTGTTTTGAGAAGCTCACGCCGCTTCATGCCAAAGCGAGAAGTTGCTAAAGCTGCAGGATGGTTGTAGCGTTTATCAAAAGGAACATCTAGTTCTTCAGACAAATTCTTCCCAGCTTGAAATAAACGAAAAGCATCAACAAACTTTGCCGGTGGAACATAGAGGTACGGGAGATCAGGATTGGACCAGTACTGCTCTTGGTCTTTCTTTGATATAACCTGTGTACGAGGGAAAAAAAATTACCAAACATTCCATGCAACAGAATAGCAACTCACAACTCAAGCTCTCCATTACTTACTTCTTGCAAGAAGTCTGCAACATTCTTTCTCCGTGGACACCTAAATCCCATGTATGCAAAGAAGTCAAGAGCAGCTTCACGGGGTCCTTGAAAAACAATCTGGCCCTCACACAAAAGTATAACATCATCAAACAACTCATAGGTCTCTGGAGCAGGTTGAAGCAGAGATATAACAGTGGTTGCATCAAGTGCATGAGTTGAATGCTTAAGATATTTGATGATTTGATAAGTAGTTGAACTGTCAAGCCCAGTTGATATTTCATCCATGAACAGAACTCTTGCTGGACCTACTAGCAATTCACCTGGAAATCACAGTTGATTTATTAGCAAACAGCTTTACCCTACTAGTGCACAAGAATCCCCCTTCAACCTAAAACAAATTTAAAAAACAAAAGAAGTATACACCTGTAGTGAGCCGCTTCTTTTGCCCCCCTGAGATTCCCTTAAGCATTTCATCTCCTACCAATGTATCAGCACATATGTCCAACCCTAAAATCTTTGTCAAACATATTTTAGTACCTAAAATAAATCTAATAATAAATCAAGATATATCTTCAAGATATTAATAATAAATCAAGATACATCAACCAGTCAAATACTCAAAATGAACATGTTAATGGATATGCATCCAATAATAACCAGCATCGAACAAATACCTTCATGATGTACTCCACCACAAGGCTTGTCTCCTGCCCCCCAAGAGCTAACGACTGGAAAACAAAGTATCAGCAATCATTACATGTATAAAGGAATCAACATATTGAATAAGTACTCGTACCTTCATGAATATATCAAGATCTCCATCGGGTTTTATCCCGGATATCTTTTCTCTTCTTGCAAGTTCTAATAGCATATCTGTGACAAAGTTTTCATGTCAGCATCTAAACAAGCACCACTAGTACACAAGTACCTAATTTCCCAAAGCTTACCATATTTAGTCCCAACACCTTGGCAGCGCCCCGCAAACTCAAGAGTTTCCCTTACAGTCATCTCTGCCGCATGCCAATCCTGTTGACTGACATAAGCAGACGTCCGCTGAGGGACAAACTCCTTTAAGACATGGCCGTTATATGTGACGCTCCCTGATATCTTCAGAGTGATCAAAGTACAATGAGTTAAAGCAAATGTCGAAACCAGATACCGATTAGCAGGATCTCTGTCGTTCAATTGGATACCTGCAAACCAGTTCCAAGTCGTCCAGCAAGAGCCAATAGTAGCGTCGTCTTTCCGGAGCTTGGTGGACCCAATAGTAACGTCAATCTACAAAACAACACCAACACAGCTTGTTAGACGTAAACACTGGGCTGAAAACTCAGCAATTGAGAACTAGCTGATGCTAAAATACCTACCTTGAAGGTCTTATAATCCCGTTAATGTTGTCTAAAATCGTTAATTTGCTTCTCTGGGGCCTGTATATCCGTAATTGCCTAAAAAGGGCCTAAAATGGCATCCAGATAATGCAAAGGTTATTTTCTTTTTTAACAAGCGCTCAATCATGTAATCGAACAAGTTGCATTCAAGGAAATTAACTGATAATTTGAATGAAGAAACTCTACCTCCGTCATATTGAAAACGAAATTGGGAATAGTTGGCAGTGCTCTGCTTCCCACGTGGACGAAAGCTTCGACTTTCAAGTTCTGAAATCGAACCTCGATCTTCGGAAGCTCCAGATCGACTCTGCACAGCCAAATTTTGACAGAAATATTTAGAGTAAATAGCAAGCCAAAAACAAAGTAACGAAATTAAGAATGACAAAAAGAAAATCCGTTTGGCTGCTGAGAAACAGAGAAAACAGAGACTTCAACACTCTCATTTGGCACTGTATAGTAAAATCAATTTATGAGATACTAAATTTGCTTTCTTTGCTGATATTTTCTCGGCAGCCAAGCAGAGTCATTCGAAGTTTTTGTCCAAGAAATTGAAGACGATTACGCGTCGAATCTGCGTCGCATGCGATTAAAGAACCGCTCGGGATCGTCGTCGGCGGAGCTCACAAGGCGGTCGAGCAAGAGCTTCTGCTCCTGAGCCTCGAGCTCGCTGACGTCGATCTCCTTAGTGTCTCCGGCTACGTCCCTGAAAATGCCACGTCGGACGCGGGCATAGGTGGGGAGCCTCTCGAGCGCTGCCCACCGGAGTGCATCCTCATCCTCCCCTTCCTCCCTAAACGACGAAGCTCGCGCGAACACGTTCTCCGCCGAGTTCCACATCGGAAATCCCAACCCTATCTATGTCTGCGCAGAGTCCTGAAACCGTTACTAAATAAAAAGCTCTCCCTCTCAGAGTCTTGTGGCTAAGACTGAGAGAGAGACTAATAAAAGTAGGGTTTGAATGTGAGGTAGACAAATTTGAATGCTGAAAATGGTGGTTGAGCTCTGCATTTAATAGCTCTCCGTAGAGAGTCTTCGTGTTTGTTGAACTCTCTCTCTCTCCTCTTTCTCACTGGAGAATACATTGTGCACGTTAAAGTGATTCACAGTTTGTGTGCAGGAACGGGAGAGACAGAAACAGAGGCTCATTTAATGGCCGCGGGAAGACATAAAGCACGAGGCTTCTTTCAAACGCGAACTCGCTCGTCTATTTGAATAAACTCTATTCGCTCTGAAATCGAATCGTCCGACTTCATCAAACGGCTGGTATTACACCAAGGAGAAGGACCGTTGAGGTTGCAGGTTTGGCGCGTGGGTTGGTGGGATTTTACGTGGGAATTTGAATGAAACGGCTGGGAAGATGGGTTTTGCATTTTTTACTGCCGTGTTGGGTGATTTGGAGTAAAATAAAACGGCGGGTGAGGTGTTGGTACAGTGGGGCCGTTTTTGGAAAAAGTCAAAGTTAAGAGGCAAAAAGGTTGACGTTTTACTTCTTAAACCGAAGCAGAGTAACTCCCCTTCTTCCAAAGGTGAAGGCCAAGAGCTATTTGCCTTTTCTGGAGGGTTTCTCCATTGCCATCATTACTCACAATACTCATGTGTTTTTAGTATCAGCTATCAGCTGCCTGCAATTTCTAACTATTGATGCAACTGGGTCTCCTAATGTTTGAATAGTTAGAACTCATTTACAGACACATACGATTAACAATAAATATAATTGAGTTCTGAGGGCCAATTTGGCATTGCTGTGCTGTGAAAGTAATCGCTGTTAGATTTGCTATGAGAGAAATCAGCTGTGAGATAAAGCAGTTTGGCGTTTGGTAAACTTTTTGTTATAAGTGTTGTTGGTACTGATTCCCGCATAATTAGAAAATGATTGCCGCATAATCATTAAACTCAACCCCTCTTCAAAACTGATTTCTGCATAATCAGAAAATGAAAGCAACTCATTAGCTGATTTCCCTTATAGCTTTCTCTCACAACAATTTTTAACAATAAGTGATTTTCTCATAGTTTACCAAACGGACTGGGCTTCCCAAAATTTTTAAAAAATCACTTATCACCGCAAATAAGCAATACCAAACAGGCACTCACAATATATGAATAGTTAGAAATTCTTCACATACACAAATGATTAGGGATTGATGCAATTGAGTCTTACAACATACACACGAGATCTTAAATAAAATGTTTGTTTTAAATCGGCAAAAATATATTTCTTTGTCTACAGCTAGCATGAGAACTTCATTTCATGGAAGTTCTTGGTTACACTTACACATACTGGAAGTGACTTGTGCATGAGAATAGTTTTTTGGTTAACTATCCTCTTGTCTTGGCCTGTGTATAATACATGAGATTTGTTGAAATTCTGAAACCCCAGTCATTTTCATCAACCAAACATCTTTAACAATCTATGATGTCCTCCTGTCTACTCAATCAAAATTTGCGAAATTTTAATTTATCACACTCAACTACCATATAAGAACCTTTCATGCCATATACTACCAAAAATAATAAAAAAAAGTCAAGTTATCATTATTTGACGACGTTTGTTGGGGTGACTAAAGTCTTTTGGCAAATGTCACTAAATAACGGTGACTGTTGCCATTTTTTTATTTTGTAGTGATAGGACATGATTTGATTAACAAACTGCTACTAATTCAAGCTAGAATATTATTTCCAACTTGTACTTTTGTTGCCAACGTTAGAAAGGTGGAGGGAAAAACTCACACACACAAGTACTATTGGGAGCACACAAAGAACCTACCTGAGTCAATCCAACTAATACCAAATTGGTCAACTTCTAACCATATTTAAAAGAGGATATGTGTTTAGTCAAAAAAATTAAACCTGTAAATGTGTTTAGTCTAAGAAACTAGAATATGGAATTACTGGTGGTGTCTTATCAACATAATTGAACATAAGTACAGATAGCCCTACAACCGAATTGAAGCCCTGCCCGAGTCTCTCTCTGCTGTTTATTTAAAGCCGTTAATAATAAGTTGAGTTTAGCGGTTAACCTAATTTCTCAACCGATTGAGACACTTAAGAAACTGCATTTTATTTTATAATTTGGTTATTGATGAGCAACTTAAATTAAGCTGACTTCTACATTTATATTTCGCAGGGGCATAGTTTCTACAAGAAAGCTAGGATTAAATTCTGCCTCCGTTATGGACGAGAGATTTATATCGATACAGAAGGCCATCTCAGAAATAAATAAATAAAGATAATTTAGGGAAAAATTTCCTGCCAGTTGCATATTCCTTTGCCCCTATAGTTGGCTAATTGGCATATGGCGTTGGGGATATTAATGGTAACTAAATGCAGGAGGCCCCGCACTGAAAAAGTAACACCAGTAGCACACTGCCGCTGCTCTGTGATCTAGAAGAAAAAAAATGATAAATCCATGTGACCTATATCTTTTATGTGGTGGGGTTTTTGTTTATGTTCATAACTTGAAAGAAAAATTGTCTGATATAACCATAATATCGAGCATTTCCCCAACAAAACATGATCAATTCATGCATCGTGATATATACGTCCCCTCTCCTTGCAGCTGGCTGTGCAGTTTATATCAAAGGCTCAAGGACCTTTTCCTTCTCTCATTGTCTTCTGGTTGGTTGGTGAGAGTAGCTCACAAATTGGTAACCGACTATTAAGATACACGAAACTACATGGTAATTAGAATTAGAAACCACATATAACAAATACATATATATATATATATATATATATATATTACACACATCAACCACATTCTACTTTCCACATGCACATCTCCAACCGAAACCAAGTGCCTCTCAATGATGCATTATTCATCCAATAATAAATTATATAAATAATTTATGTAACAAATACACTTCGCAAAACTGCTAACTAACATAATTTATATAATATTTCTTTTACGTGTGATGCGATGAGGGTCATCCGAGAATTATGCCCTCTAACTAATTACAACCGGTGACACCTAAAGTTCTTATTTTATTGAGACATGGCATGATGCCCCACTATTTTTTTTTATTTTATTAATTATTTAATAAACTACCTACGTGCCCTGCCGGACTTGATCATTCTATACCAGGATGGCCCAAGCCCTGCCTACGGCCCACCAACTTATACACCTCGCCCCGTTGTCCCTTGCTGTTGGGTGATGTAGGCCCTTTTTGGTCCTCGGCCCGTTGGCCCCTCATTCGTTCTCACTAAAGCCAAGACGACGACATTTCATGGCCGACATGGGACCACATCCTACATTGTTCGTTCTCTGTTGCAATTGCAAAAGCTAAGAAAAGCCCCAAAATCAAACGCCGCGCAAACAGGCGCTAAAAATGGAGGAGAGCTCCGGTGCTTCAGACGCTGCAATCGAAACCCTAAGGAGCAGGGGCTGGTGCTTCGGCGACCTGGACCAAGTGAAGGCGATGATCATGATCCACTCCGCTTTGGCCGACGACACGCGTACGGTGGTGAATTCAGTGGAATCGGAGCTCACCAACATGGACCTCAAATCCATCTCCGCCAAGTCCTTGCCCGACCCGAATACTCTCCGCAAATCATCTCATCTTCTCGGCCCTCAAGTCCTCCAGGCAATCACACCTCTTAACTCTCTCGTGAATTTTTATTGTTCACTGTTTGGTTGCCGAGAAAAAACTTAAAGACGAAGAAAAATGCGGTCTTCGTTTGTGTTTTTATCAGATAGCTTGGGTTAGAGACATTACCAGAAGCAGTGTGGTGGATTTTGCGAGAAATTCAAGCAGTCGGCGTCTTTTAAAGCTTGGCCTGACAGACGGCCACAGCGAGGTAGCAGCTGTAGAGTACTTTCATATCCCATCAATCCCTGACGACGTCGTTCCTGGTACAAAGGTACTTCCCTGTTCTTCATGCTAGCTCAATGCTCAGCTTGCGTTTTATATCTGTGTAAATAACTTAGAGCTGTCATTGATTGAACATATTTTGGAATTTGTCTTCAGTTTAATAGCAAACTAATAGATATTGAGCTGCACAATTGTGAAGCCCATTGGAAAACTAATAATTTATTATATATTGGGCTTGATAAATCCAAGTGTAAGACAAACATACTTAAATTATTTCACTTGAGCTCAACAATTCGTTATCCCATATGCTACTTTTAGCTCAACATTCCAATGGATGAAATTTCTAAGTTTGACAGTTAGTCTGTTGATTACCATTTTGTGCGGAATATAAGTACTTTTTCATGAGATATGATGCCAGTTTGAAGAATCTGTCACACTATGCTTGGGATTTCCCTACACGCTACAGGCTGTGTTTATTGTATATTACTGGTCATGTGAACCTTGATACAAATTTTGGAACAAGTTTTCAGTGTCTCTCTATTCCCTATTTCTCAAGTTCATGGACAACTGGTGCATATATGAAGGTCATATCTCTTGTTAACTGAACATCTTTTGTTTGTCCTGCTTTTGATTGGCAGGTCCGTTTGGAAGGTAGAGCTACTATACGTAATGGAATAGTATGTTTGAATCCTAAAGTTGTGACTTTGTTAGGAGGCGTTGTTCAGTCACTTTATGAAGAATGGCAGATGAATAAAAAATATTCAGGCTTTTCCCGCTCATCTTTAAGGGTTTCACAGGAAAGTGACGGTAACGGCCCCCCTCCATTTGAGAAGTTGCAAGTTGGGATACCCAAAAGTCGGTTTCCTCAGCAGGACAAGTCTTCTTGTCAGTATTCTTGAGCTCTTAATTACATAAGATTTTAATAGTTTATGTCTTTCACCATAATGTTCAGATTGCTAATGCATGCATAACTCATGAGCAAGATGCAATCATTGGCAGATTACTCTGATGTGAACTCCAAGAGCAGTGGGCCTATTGCCAGAAACGTTGAGGTTAGGCCAATTGGAAGGCAGCAGGACCTTCATTTGAAATCAAACGACGTGGATAACTCTGATAAAAAGAATGACACAGATAACAAGCTTACGACAGATTCCCTTGATGAACAAACTCAAGATAAACCTAGTAGCTCTGCAGCGAGGCCAAAAGAAGGTGGATCTTCATTTTTAAGTCCAGCTTGCAACTTTTTATTATACTTTATTATTATCTATGCTGCATCTGTAACTCATATAATTTAAGTTTGATTTTATGCACTTGGGGAGAAAAGAATGCGGGGAGGGGGTGTGGCAGGTTTGTTGAATGATTGTTACTAGTGGGGCATATGTGCTTGTAGATGAGACAGGTGGAAGGTGTCAGAGTAATACTTGAATCTTAAAAATGGAGAATTTTTGCTCCTCTTTAAATTATGTCCAGATCAACGGTTATGTAAAATGGATTAATTACAAAATTCACACAACTGCATTCAGTTGACTTGTGTATTTATTTTATTGTAAATGTTCTACATTTCTGTTTACTTTGTAATGTGATACTGATGTATCCATGGCTTCTACAGTAATTGAAGCTGTCCCTGTTCAAAACCAAGCGGCTGCACAAAAACTCCTCCAGAAAATGAGTCATCAAAACCGGGATGACAGGCATTCAAGAGGTAGACAATATAGAGGAAAGGGGAGGCAAGAGGAAGAGCCCGTGGTGTTCACTTTGGATGAATGGGAAAAGAGGAAAGCTGGAGCAAAGCCTTCAATAAGAAATCCCTTTGCACAGAGCAGTCGCGACGAGGAACTTGCAAGGCAGCTCCAAAATCAATTTGATTTGGAAGATTATCATGTCAGTGCCTCTGCATCTTATGAGCATTATTTTTGTCATTGTTGTTGTATTGAAAGTATTTGATGTCATTATGCTGCAATTCAGGTACAAAAAGGTCCTCCTCGTGATGTGAATGCAGAGAATATAAAAATGAGCATGTTTAACTTCCAAAGGGATGACGACGGTGGTCGTGGAATGGGACATGAAGGGAGGGGAAGAGGAAGAGGAAGGGGGCGGGGGAGGAGTAGAGGAGGGGGGAGGGGAAGAGGAGGATTTCGTTGACGTTTTAAAACCTCGTTTTGTTGTATTCTCATCAATTTTTTGTGTGTCGGGTAATTTTTTTTGTTTTTTTGTTTTGATATGTATATGGTGATGATGGTAATCTTAAAATTTTGCTGGCTTAGCTGCAGTTCCACTGATTGTGGTCTTTTTCTATTGTCAACAAGAAGCTGTCTTCTTCTTCTCTGTCTGGGGTGAAATTAAAGCCTAAAATTTTAGGCAAAATGAAATGATTGATCAGCCTCAGCCAAGAATAAACTCTTATCTAAACACGAAAAAGGGTTGGTAGGCTTTGCATAGCTGTTCAAATAAACTTTCTGTGGGACCAATCACTTATTTAGGGAAAAAGGAAAATAAATCAACTTTCTGTGTGCCGGCTATAAACATATTGTTGCGTGGATTGCCATGTGGTTATCATATGGTGCTTCTCCATTAAAGAAATTAGGTGGGCTCCATTTTTCTCTTAAATTGGATGAAAATGTGGGGGGGAGTGACCAATTGAAGTGAGGTCCACTACCCGTTCTCAATAAAATAAATAAAAAGTTGGGTCAGTGTAGGCCGCCAAAAAAAGACAATATACCAAAAACGAGGCTCGGTGCGTGGTGTGAGAGCAGTCATTCTTTCCACTCTATCCTTTAGTTTCCTTTCCACCATAATCGTGAAAACAAAAATTTACATGCTTAGAGCCGCAAACATGGATAAACTCTTAATCCAACCGTTAATCGCCCTTCTAATCTCGTCGTTGATCGCCGCCAGAGCCTACCGTAGAAAATCCCTGGACCTCTCAGGAGCAATCGCGGGTTTTGCTGTCATGACCATTCACATTGCAATCGGATACAGGCACGCCGATTTTCTTTCCTCTTTCCTCTTTCTCTTTCTCTTTCTCTGCATCCAAATCCCAAAAGGGCGAATTGTTTAATAAAGTTTTTCATCTTTGTAAAAAAATTTGAAGGTACGGAGCTCTGTTGCTCGTGTTCTTTTTCACATCGTCAAAGCTGACCAAGGTTGGTGAAGACAAGAAGCGTCGCGTTGACGCTGATTTCAAAGAGGGCGGTCAAAGAAATTGGGTACAAGTTTTATCAAACAGCGGGATTGCTTCAGTCTTGGTTCTTGTTCTGTGGGCAAAAACGGGGTTGCAAGACAAATGCTTGGACTCGAAAGAGTCGGTTTTCATTACATCACTGATTGGTGGGGTTATAGGTCACTATGCTTGCTGCAATGGAGACACTTGGTCTTCTGAGCTTGGAATACTTAGCGATGCTCAGCCTCGGTTAATCACAACCTTCAAGGTTCGTATGCTCAACCCCAGATTTTAGTGTTCTTCTCACTTGGGTTTTTGGTCAAATCAATAATTTTGCTTATGTGAGTTTTATTCTTTAAGAAGTTTGGATTTTCCCCTATCTTGTTCTGCCATGCTGCATATGCCCGGCTCTGCGCTTCTGGCTTTATTTTGAGCGCACCCATTTATTCATACACATTAAAGTCTTGCTTGTCACAATGTTTTTGACGGCTCTCTTCTGGATACTTATCTAGTAAACTTGCCCTTTAACTCAATGTTAAAAATAGTACATGTATCATTATTGTTTACCCCATTTCACATCTCTCTTGTAAAATCTTATTTCACATTCTTGCTATGCTTATGAGTGTCATTTGTGCATCTTTTATTCTTTTTACTGTTCTAAAGATTTACCAATGGCCTCATAGACTAATGTTATTAAGAATTTACCTTGCTTTCAAAGTTGAAGATGTGGGGTCTATCCTATCACGATTGGGATTTACAGGGTTATGGGGAAAAATATTTGGCAGGATAGAAGAAAAGAACTTAGCTGGCTGCTGGAATAAGTACACTGTGGATACTAATTTGGTTTCCACATTGTTGGCAGCCTGTTCGGAAGGGTACAAATGGTGGAGTTACAAAAGCAGGATTACTGGCAGCTGCAGCTGCAGGCTCGGTTGTCGGACTCACATATGTGGTCTTTGGATTTCCCACTACAAAATGTACATATGATGTTGCACTGAAGCAGCTGTTGGTGATACCTATTTCTACTCTTGCCGGACTATGTGGCAGCCTCATTGATTCTCTTTTGGGAGCAACACTGCAATTCAGTGGATTCTGCACTGTTCGTAATAAAGTGCGTTAAGGCAAACGTGAATCTTATGTTTCCATGAAGGCAACAATTGAATCTGCGTAACTCTTAGTTCATTCTTTCCACTTTCTGCTCAATTAATCTCATTCCAACTCTTTTTTGTTTTCTTTTCTAGGTTGTTGGAAAACCAGGGCCTACAGTTAAGAAAATTTCAGGTCTTAACTATCTTGACAACAATGCTGTGAATGTTGTGTCAATACTGCTGACAACAATTCTCACTTCCGTTGCCTGCACTTACATCTTTTGAAATTAACCTGCTCAACTGAATGATCGTCAGCTCAGATCAACCATGTACCAGCACCATAGCGTGTGTCCTTGTAAACCATGATTTGAAAAAGAGTTTTCTAAATGCTAACCTACTGATAAGCGGGCTTCACAGAGGGTTTTGAGGAACTGATACTTCGAGACGGATTAGTGAGTTAAGGTAAACACTGGCTGTGACAATTATGTACACGAAATTTTAAAGCATGTGTTAGTGGATAATGATGGTTACTGTATCTTGCTCAACATATATTGGGGATATAGAGAACGTGTGCATTTAATTTACTTATTTTCCGTCGTGCATATTTTCTGTGTCTTCTAAACCAGTAGTGTTCTATACGTTTTTCAGCTGCAAAACAGGCAGCCGGGTGGGACTTAAGATCATTCTCTTGAATTTTGTTGAATTTTTTCTGTTGGCCAAAGTTACCGAACCGTGTCCAGCCCTATTTAATTTAATCGTGCCTTACAGCAGGTGCTCTACATAATCATTGCATGTCTCGGATATTATTGATAACCGAAATTTACATGCTTGTGAAAAGATATGTTGGTTAAAAAGAGATGTGTGTGATAATTAGTTTAAGGTGTGCTGGCAAAGGAAAGTAATCATCGAATTAGATATCAAAATATTGTACTGATCACTATATATTTTTTCCTTCAGTAAAGGTACCCACACCATATCTTCATATTCATATACATATTACATATTACATATTACAGATGCATATATAAGCTCAAATCTAAAACGGAATTGAGGATTTCATCCATTTTCACCGGGAAAATGGAATTATTTGAAGAAGTTTATGTCTTCCCTTAAAAACCAATTACATAATTTATTCATGAGAAATATTTCTCTCCTCTCCCCTCTCCATGTTATCAAGAGCAGGAACAGCAAAGTATGTCTAAACAACATTCACAAGTCTCATAGCAGCAGAAACAGCAACACAGGGTAAACAAACTGCGTCACAACAATCACAAAAGCAAGGGGGGAAACAATTATATATATATATATATATATAAATTCAGTCGAAAAAGGATGAGTAAAAGGGTAACTGACCGAGTTCATACTAACCAAGCGTAGAGGCAGCCTTTCTCCTCATGGCGCCTTTTAATATGCTCAACACTCGACATTTCTTGATACCCTGGCGGTGCATCCATTTTCTCGTGTGTTTCTTTCTCCCACCAAAAGCAACACAGAAAAACAGAGAATGCTGTTAGATTGCTGTGCAACAACAAATTGAGGCTTACAAATTCGGATGGATGATAAAAGCCAACGATTTTTGTCATTGAATTGAATGATGGTAGTGTCCCATTTGGTATTAATTGTTGGTCCCCCCATGTAACATCTATAATCCGATTCCTCCTCATGCATAACTTGTAACCACAAAAAAAAAAAAAAAAAAAAAAAAAAAGAAAAAAAAGAGAGGATATTTTGGCTGGTACAGCTTGTGAGTTGTAATTCATAAATTATAATTATGTCATCAACATTATACGGCTCGTTTCATTCGTCTCCTTCATGATTCTTCTTTATGAGCTTCAGTAGGCAGGTGGACGGACACTAGACAGACAGACGGACATAAATACATACATACATACATACATAGGTATCTCTACACATTCTTGCAGGCGATGTGAGGTCTCCGTCCAAATGAAGATGGAAGTCAAATTCCAATGGCATGACCAGCGGGGCTTCCCGTGATCCAGCTTTATCTTTCCATGAGTGGATCCCTACTAAAACATGACACATCATTTAGCATTGGAATCTAGATTTATAGATGACCCTTTAATGTGCAGAAGAAGATCCAAAGTTTATCTACTCTAAATGCCTTTTTTCACAAGCAAGACAAAAGCACTAACACAATAACACAAAAATCTGTAGCATACATCAGTGAAAAGTTGTTCCAAAAGTCAGTGTAACAACATTTAGATTTATGAACTTCACCTAGTACATGTGATTCCGTGCTAGCGCAGGTCAAACATGTTGTCCCAAACCCGAAAACTACCCACCTCCCAAAAAAAAAAAACGAAATGGGGAGGACATAAATTTAGCTATACATCTTTTGGACATTGGAAAGCCAATGGCTTAACATTCATAAGCACGATCACCATCTAATTAATAGGGAGACAAAATACAACTTACAAACGACAGGCCACAACAAACCACCCTTCTGTAAAGATACAAGATGTGTCAACAAACATAACGTCAAGCAAAAGGGTTCCTTACGATCTTCTTCAGCGCAGCAGGATCATGATCAATACAATTCAAAACAACATCCAAGCACTAACACGAATCCATTAGTCATCTCTTGGTCCGATTCAGAACCAAAATTTTGATACTCAATTAGAGCTGTCACATTATGCATGCCAAATTCCGTTACTTGAGAATTTAGCAGACAACAGGACAAGCAGCAGTCTTTATCGGAGCTAAAAAGTTACAAGCTACGGGTTGGACACCAGCAGCAGTTTCCAAGCGTTCCCATGTTAACCTGCGCTTCTCAGCTGCAGCGCTTGACCTTATATCTTCCTCCTCCAACTTACATTGGCAGGCAAGTACCAGCTCCTCATCCATATCGCTAAACATCTTCTTCACGTTCAGCGTCAGGTTCAACACTGCTTGATTCCAGTGGTTTTGGGTGTTTCGCTCAATCGCTGGGAAGACAAGCGGCAAGATCACCTGGCGGTTATGCGCAATAAGGTTAAGGATGTGTTCATTGTTCCACAGCAAGTGAGATCGTTCAGCCACCTGAAAAGAAGAAAAAATGTCAAAAAAGAAAAGGAAAAGGGATGAAATAATATCATTTAACAGCTTCACCTCCCCATTGTGATGCTAATACATGGCTCTTTATTATCATCAAGCAGATTTTCGGCCAAATAAAGAAAACCAAACTACGAAACCAAGAAGTACAATAATTACAATTTGGGCAGGGAGATCCAATCTATGCAGCATAATATTACCTGGTAATGGGAACTATTGAGGCAGCATCTTATTCGCCGGAACAGTGGGACCATGACCTTTTGGAACTCGTCCATGCTAGTCATTTCCAAAACCTCTTCTAACTCACTCAAAAACATCAACTCCTTCTGGCTATTTGTTACTGGCCAGTACTTCAACAACCCTTTTATTACAGTACTTGCCAACTTCGGATCCTTATCTATAAACTGTACAACACAATATGTCAATTGCTGATGATAAATACCCACTGACTTTGGTTTGTGTAGAGGAATCAGAGCCCTCCACAAAAATATCTTGTGTTCCTCCTTCAGTGGCAAAGCAAACCCGCTAATTACACTCCCAAAAATCTCCAACAGCTCCGAAATTCCATTATGCCTTTCAGTTTCGAAAACAAACCGATATATGATATTGCTGACAGCTTTTCTTATAAAAGGTCTGTGTACCATGAATTTTCCATAAATCCTATGCAGAATGGTTTTCAAACAGTCTCTTTCTCTTGGGTCCTCAGAGTCAAAGAGATCAAGTAATTTTACGATAAAAGAATGATCCACATGCTTTTTCGCCACCTTTATGTCAAGTGAACTATAACTGATAAACCGAACCAGAAGATCATACACAATTTGCAGATGTGACCAAGCAGGATCAAACAATGGTTCTTCATCGTCTGTTTCACCCCCAGTAAAATTAGATCGGTATTTAGGTGGGAAAACTCTAAACAGGTTCATTGCACACATCTTACACAAGGCAGAAATCGCTGGTTCACTGAACTTTGCAGATCCAGAAGAAACAAAATCAACAAGTTCTATCAATGTTTCACGTTTAAGATCTTGCTTAACTGGATCACTGGAATCAATGAACTCGCAGCAAAGGTTCAGCTTGCTGATAAACAGATTATGCTTCTGTGGATTTGAAACCTCTTTGAAGGATAGATGGGGCTCTACTGCCTCAGCTCCAGCTGCAATGCTTGATGGGAAAACTGCTGAAGACACCCGTTTGACAACATTTAATTTGCTTGTAAGAGAACTGCCACCAATTGTACATTGGAACCCATTGCCCAAATTGGGAGTATTGCTGCCAGAATCACTCCCTGCAGAATCTAATGAATCAGATTTTGGCGACTTGCGGGGGAGTTTGCTTAGAATTTGCTTAAGCATGGTGGAACTCCTGCAAAATCCAGCCAATACGTTACATGGATTAAGTTGTAGCAAACGAATCCATACATCAATACATAAAACTCTCAAACAGAATATCATTGAGCATAGCACAATGGTTTATACTAGGATTGTTAAAAGGCAACAAAAGACTTCAACTGCATAAGTAGTAACTGGAAATGAAAGACGGACTGAGCAGAGCACCACTAAACAAGTGGTCTTCAAATCAGAGTAATATCTACATGACCATATTTCTTCAGTAAAATCCAGACAGAAAGCCTACGCAAGTAACAACTGAAATGAATCTTTCACGCCCTTTGGCAGTAGAGTTGCCAAGTAACTAATACTAATGTCATTGTCCAGCAGATGGTAAATCCAGATCAAACTCAAAAGCAAATAATTCAAAACATGAAGAATTTGTATATCAATGAAAATCTAATAAATACTTTAGGCTTACTAAAGAAGACATCAACCAGACCAGACCATACCAGACCAGAAAAGAAAGAAACAACTAATTAGCAAAAATTATAAGATAATAAAAATAATAAATGCATAAAGTTATTAGATTTTGGTACAGCAACCAAATTGGTCAATGGAAACTCAGATCTGGAACAAAAGTATGAGAACAAAAAGAGAATTATAACATAGATCTACACTGCAGCACACGTACTAGACTGACGACCAAAACCAGATCAGAAATCATAAGACTCTCTTAAAAAAGAAAGCTTGGCCATGATCTATACAATGCATACTCTGAATTTATGTTAAAGATAAGAACTTGGAAGTCTCTGCACTTCAGCTAAACTAAACATTCAGAGAGAGAGAGAGAGAGAGAGAGAAACCTGTTTTTGAGCTGCTGGATATGCTTGAAAAACAACACAGAGAGACCTTTTTAGCAAAGGAGAGAAGCACAGAAAGAGCTCATGATAACCTCAAAACTACCCAAAATGTAATTTTGGTCGAGAAAGCAATTTACTTTGAAATAAAATTAAAAAAAATACATACGGCAGGCAGAGAAAGGCTGTGTTTGGCTGTGGAGCTGTCTCTTTTCGAAATGATTTTGATCCACTATTTCCTTTTATGTTGGACTACGGAGGGACCTCCATGGAAGATCACTAAGAGGTCCTCGATACAAGAGAATAGGCGGTGTGGCATTTTCTGAGAATTGCAGGTACCAGTCTCCACCAACAGAAGGTAAGGAAAATAATATATTGGGTAATAAGCAATACAAAATTAAAGTTTGAAACTTTGGGTTCAGTTGGTAAAGAAAGAAATTAAAAATAAAAATGTATGAAAAAACTATTCATAATATTCTCAAAGCTTTGCTTGACTGAGCTGAAAAAGATCTGGATTGGATTTTCATTTGGTAAAAGTTTTGCTATTATTGTACTTGTGGGGCACCGAAAGCAGCCTTATTGTACCAGGTAGCAGTAGCACCAACCCTAGTATGATGGTTTTTTTTTTCTTTAACTGGTATTTTTGTTGGCAATTGATTTACTGATATTTGATTTGATTAGCCCCAAGAAAAAGAAGAGGGTAGATTTGGCATAATTCAAGTCCCAACCTTTATCCAAAAGAAAACACACAAACCGCCTCACCTCTTCTGCAGTAAATATTCTTTTACTTGCTCGGCTTTAGATACTGTTTTCTGGTTTAACTGTGTGTCTTCTGCTGTTAATCTTCTGTCAATTCCAAAAGGCTGATTCTTTGTCTTGAAGGAAGTTTCTCCCTTAAGGATTTTATGTTAAGCATTCGTTAAGAATTTTTAATATCAGTCATCTATTAGATATGTAAGTGGGTTACATAATTTTCATATATACGATTCAATGACGTCTTAAATTAAAATTTTTTAACCAATCTTTAACATAAAACCCTTAATAAATCATTATCCTTGAAGAAAGAATCTTAAAAAGAACCATTATGTTGGCAAATTTAAGTAAAGGTTAAGTCTTTGATTTGTTCAATTGTTCCCAAAAGACAATGATGGGATCAAAATGATAACAAAATGACAAAATATAGGGCCAAGCCCAAGTCTTGTTCTAGCCCCCACACACCACACCCACAGGGTGTTCCTTTATAAGTTGGTAAGGAGAGAAAACATGTACATTTAAAAAATCATATGCTAAAAGGTCGGAGGAGCTACTTATAAGCAGAGAAGACCAAATGATTCACATAGCAGTAACTTTATTTCTGGTAACTCCAATGTAATAATACATTGCTTCACTTTCTTGGCCGAATTATGCTTTGCCAGTAAAAAAGCTAGCGTTTTAGCAGCTCTGCTTTTTAAGCCGGAGCAATTTTCTCAAAAGGGTCATGGCCCATTGGCCATTTGGTTTGGCCCTTCCATCCCACTGAGAAGAATTCAGAATGTATTCGCTTGGATTAATTTAATTATGCCTTTGCTTTGCCCTGTTTGACCTTGTAAACACAGATCCCATTGAGTTTACTTACTCTTATGACATATTAGAAAATAAATGATAGGTGGTGTATATTTAATAATCTTATTTAGGAACACCAAATTAAGGATAATTAATATTTAATGGGGAAGTTATTAATATTTGGGAGAATTTAACAGCAAATTGCACATGACTTTGATTCAGTACATGTACAGTGTACTCACTCATTCATGAGATATATGATGATGGTGTCAGCAAACAAAGGTCATGAAAGCACGCTAGCTGTAATTACAATCAAGATCCACTGAAAGACATGAAATTGGAATAAAAAGGTGAAAAGAAAAGGGTACAATCTAGATTTCTCTCTTATTCTCACTGATGGGAAAAAAAACAGAAAACCAGAAAAAGGAGGGGTCTGTGTTGGATCCTAAACACTGATATGGTCCTAATTAATAAGAAAAACACAGGGCCCATCTAATATATGTACGTACATGTGCTTGATCAGTACCATTCATTTCATTGTGGCAGAACCTGAGACGTCCTTGGAGCTGCATGCAAATTTGCAATGCATATAAATAATTGCAGACATAAATATCAACATATGACAACCTTTTAAAGAAGAAGAAGAAGAAGAAGTTTGCATTAAATACTAAAAATGGAGAAAATTATTGAGAAATAATTTGTTTATAGTGAAGTAAAGCAGTAGGCCATTAGCTAGTTTACCTATCCCAACAGCCTCTGAACTTTTCATCAACCGAATACGCTTGCATGATTCTATAAACATTCTGCACCCATCACACAACCATGCATATATTTTAGAAATTAATGTCTCTGTGAAGTGAACACACTTTTATATTTCATCAGCAGCAGTTGAAAATAGAACTCTTACTTCCAAGGGACGTCTCCAACTAACATCCAGTCCCCATCCTTGTCTTCATATGTCATCACCATATATTCATCCATTCCTTTCACTGCAGGTTTCATAAGCTGCTCCTGGTTGCTCGTAGTATCCTCCACATACTTACCTAATTAAACCATTAACGATCCATATAATTTTTTAACATTTACACACATAAGTAAGACCAAGTAATTAATTATTAATAACCTTGTAATTAGTGTATATATAACAACTAATTAAGCAATATTATGCTCACCGCTTGTAATGAAGGAAGGGAACATTTGGTCTAAGGCTCTCAATAGCTCCTGATAACTTTTGTACATGTCTAAGTCTAGTTTCCGCAAGTAAGGAGCTCCATCTGCACCCACTTTTACATACGTGCTCTTGCTCTTCATCTTGCTCTCCACCAACGCCTTCTGTCTCAACGATCTCACTGGAGGCCACCCAACTACTCTTGCCCTGAATATCAAAACCCCAAACACACATACTATCAATTGATAACATGTACACGACGACGACACTATGACATATACAAATCCCAAAGAACTCTCCTCGTCTAATAATTTCACAGTCTGATGACAATCTCGTCAAATAGTATATAGAAAAAGACCATTTCACCACAAATTAAAGCAACATTTTTATGTGTAGTTACATTGCAGCTGGGGATTTCACGGCAGTAGTTGTCCTGCTACTTGAGCTGGAGGAGGAGTAGTTGTTGTAATGAGCTTCCAACTTCCCATCCACTTTGATTTGGCTACGTGGCTCGCAGCTGGTAAAGCTTTCCAGGCCAATATTCTGATCAACGGTCTCCATGAACCCCCGTTTCACGCTGCAGCTACCACTCTTGATTCCTCCGAAGAAATGATCAGCTGCTGATGAAGAACAACGTCGTGGACGACCAGGCAGTCCTAAGGTGAGCTCAGTGTCCTTAAAATCCATGCTTTTGCTGACATCATCATCGTCAACAGCATCCGGTGGCATGTTCATGTTGATTAGTAAGTATGCTGTCCCAAAATCCAAAATCCAAAATCTAAATGCAATGCTCAAAAAACATCAAATGCTGCTTCTTGGTGTTGGGTGATTTTGTAGGGTGTGAACGTGTGGTGGTGGTTGTTGATTTTGCTGCAGCTTCTATGTACCTATGTACCTGTACACACACACACACACACATATATATATATATATAGAGAGAGAGAGAGAGAGAGAATTGAATGAATGACTGGAGGAGGGTTGCCAATGACTGGAGGTGGTAGAAAATTGAATGACTGGAGGAGGGTTGCCAATGAGCAGAGGCCACGTGTGGAAGCGCTGCTTGCGGTTGACATGCATGGTTTGACAGTAGCAGCTTAGAAGTTTGTGCCGCCTGCCGATACATTCAATCCAAATCAGTTTCTGTCACTCTCTCTGAATCAGCTTTACGTCCTAAAATATACAATTTAGTCATTTACTTACTAAATTTTACTCTACATTGCTGATGCTGGAAATGTCTGTCTGATTGTACAAGGAAATTTCCACATCAGCAATAGTACTCATTGATGTAATGTATAATGTATGCATGTGACACAGTCAATTTAATGGTTATCAGTTTTGAAGAGGTAACTAATTACACTCTTTGGATGAGCCGGGCCAACTGTAAACTTTGGGGTCAGTTGTTCAAACCCTACTGCTGTTGTGGGAGTTCCTGATTTACCAGCACATACATTGTGGGATTGAGAGTGTGGGCCGGGGTTTACCTGATCTTTATCCTTCATAACTTGAAACAAAAACAAAAACTAATTAGATTCTTCCTCTTCTCTTTAATCAGGAATAGTTAAATTCAAAACTTTACACAGAAATGGATGAGCTACATACATGATGAGTTCTTGTAGGATTTCTTGAAACCAAGTTATAATGATAGAACAATAACAAAATAAATGTATTAATCCTCGCTCCACAATCCACACGTTAATAGACTTGGATCCTTAAACCCAAAGTTGTGAAAAATAAACTATAAAACTTAGAGTGTGGTGGGGGAATAAGGATAATGATCTGTAGCTTAAAGTGTTTCAGAGTTTCCAAATGTAAGGATGAAGTATGGCGACAAGCATGTGACAAGTGTTGGAATGTCGGCAACGTGTCGCCTTCCTATTCATCGTATCTAAACTCCAAAAGTGCCAGCCATGAAAATAAGGAAGATGCTGCTGGGCTGAGGTTACAGCTAAAAACTTCTCGCTGTTAAAAACCGGAAGCGGCCCCTAGCTTTATACAAACCGGTTTCAACTCTTCTTCTCTGTGTTTTTATTTTGTCGGAGTCTTAACTTGAGATTAGGTGTTAATATTCTCATTTTCCCATTAATCAATTAATATGTTATATAGGATGCGTATTAGATCAGTTATCAAGTCATATCAGTGTCTCTTTACTTTCGGAATCTCTTTACTTTACAAGTCATCCCTAAAACCGTCGTTACCTTCGGAATCTCACTATTGTGAAGACAATGGTGAGATTCATAGGATTCGACATCAACCACCAAATCCAGCTGAGTTAAGAGCATAGGATTCATGAGTAGTTGGCACGTGTTATAAATAATATACTATAATTAATGTAGTGATTTGCGCCGTTAACTCTAATTAAGCACTTGGGATTGCTGCCTAATCATGTGGGGGTCTCATGCTGGGTATGAGAGCTTCCAACCTATTTATGTGCATTCATGAGTTGTATTAACAACACATCCCTTAAATATGGGGCTTTTTATAACAGAATTTTAATATGGGTTTGAGCTTCCAACATATTCTATGATTCCCTTAATTAAACTCTTTCAGACATGGCCCACTATAGAAATGGCCCAGAATGAGCCAGCCACAGCTTTCAGGCCAACTACGAAACGAAACCATGCCCGCCAAAACCAAGTGTCAACATATTTTTCTGTTCTTTTTTTGGATTAAAGAGATTCCTTTGTGCAGTACCGCACCATTTGATTCACGGAATAAATTTGAGGGGAACATGAGAAATTCATTTTCCACATTTGATAATGTTAGGAAAGTTACCGGAAAATATCACTTTATTTAATTTCCCATGTTTATTTTAAATAGGAATGAAAAACAAAATTTGTATAAATTTTCAATTATATCCATATTAAATTAAATAAAAAAAATAATGCATTTAATGATATATTGTAATTCTAAATTGTTAATGGAGAGAAAATAGTCATGAAAAATATTTATTTAATATTAGCTCATTTTTCCAAACTTTCCTATAAGGAGAGAAAACAAAACTCAAGTTAAGAAGATAGCTTCACTTCTCTCCTTACTTTCCCATGGAAACGATTTCCCATGCTTAGACTTACCAAACATGGGAAAGTAATTGATTTCTCATTTCCAAGTCTTATTTCCCATAAAGAGACTACAAGTTTTCTCTATGAAAATATAAAATGAGGCGTCTAATAAATAAAATAAATAAATAAACTGCTAAGGTAGAGAAAACAGTGCAAGCCGATGTCATTATTCATTAACGTTTCAGCCGTATTAAACGATCCAAATGTGAACCAAACCAATGAAAAAAATTTCCCACATCTAACCAGAAAAAATGGCCAAAAAAAAATATACACGTCTTGTCTTGCCCAGTTTAACCAAGGCAATTAACCTGGAGGTACAGCTACAGCTAAGGTTCCAAGAGAGAGAGAGAGAACACAACGGCTAATTACAACGGGACTACATTTTATCTTTTTCGAATGATGACACAGATGGGAGAGAGAATATATATAAATTATATATATAGAAAGAAGAAACATATATAAATCCGAGAAACACGAGCAGGATTCTACAGAAGCAATGGGCACACGGCGAGGTGACTAGTGACGATCCATCCAGCCTTAAAAGAACCCAAATATTTTGCTAAGCGCTTTCTGCCGGAAGCTGACCCACAATCCCAAGATTGTTGGCATATTTGGGCCTCCACTCAGTCCTTCCCCTTACAATCTCAGCTCCTTCCTCAAGTCGGAGCAAGTGCTGGCACTCAACGCCACCATTGCTTCCCAAATTGCCAATATCAGCACCTGAGACTGCAGTCAGGGACTGAAGCACACTGTCCCGCCCGCACTCCCTTCTATACTCCAGAGTCAGAGAAGAAAGCTCGTGACTCTCCAAGATTGGCAAGGGAGCACTCTGCATCAACCAGAATCAGCTTTCAATTAGAGGAATGTAAGATTAGAAGCAGAAGCAGTTCTCACAGAAAAATATTGATCATCCATCTATCCAAAAACTCTACATAACGCATCCACTAACTACTTTAGGCCCACTATATAAGTTTAATTTCAACTGGTTTTCAGAATCAGTAGACCCGGTAGTACATTGCACACCATCTCTTGAACTGCTGAAAAGAAGTGAAATTTCCATGGAAAGAAGCCTACCTCAAGGATCCAGCCAATGTACTTCACATTATTAACATGCTGGTTGATATCTAAATCACCCCACCTAGGCTGCAAATAGAAAAGTATCCTTCAGGGTGAGCTGGCAGCTAAATCAATAACAAATTCTGTGCAAAGATGATTGACGTACAGTTAAACCAGTGCGAACAAAGTCCGCTGTCTTGTCGTCAAGTTTCAGCAGTTTCCTGCTGTCCTCCTCCACAACAGGAGGAGAATTCATAAAAAAAGGCTCTATTTCACCTCGAACTTCATCAGGAATTTTGGATAATCTCCTCGTCAGCTTATTCATCATCACCCACACACTGCAAAAGCATCAAATCCCAATCAAATACCATTTAATTGTGCTAGCACACTATATTGCTAGTTGACTTGTCAAAAGCTATCTTGGATCAGCAACATGTGAGCCATTGAAAACATTTATTAAATTATTTGTGAAAAAAGAACAAGATACCTAGTGGCTCTTGTTAAAATTTGGCCAGTTTTGCAATCCTGGAGGATCCAATCACGACGCATACCATTCTTCCCAGAGGCACTAACCCAAGTGTCAACTTGAACAACGTCACCCCTGCAAGATAGAAAGAAACTACTTCAGCCCATCACCATAATAGTCCAATCAAATTAATAAGTAACATACTCTTATTCTCTCATTCAAAGATAAATAATTATACAAAGTAATCAGATAAAACAAATGGCAAAAAACTTGTCAGTTTAACCTAGTTGGGTGTAGAATTATATATCAGTACAAACGAATTAAGAATCAGAAGTCATCGAAACCTTAACACTCATTCTTGTATTGGGAGTTTAGTTGGCTTCTACATCAAGCATTTTTCCCCTACCAAAACAACTATATCAACTCTGACAGAATCAGAATGCAAATGCATATGAACACATCACAGGAGCAAGCCGATCAAGTTCATGATACAGTAAACCTTCATGCCAAAATCATTATACACAGTGACAAAAGATAATAAATAGCATTTCAAAATTTCAATACACAGTGAAGGAAAAAGAAGAATCTTAATGAGAAAATGAGCAATTCGCTTGGCATATCTACAAATAACACCTTGAATTACTTTTCTGAAACCATACATCAACCATGTGCCCGTGTTTGATATGAACATCAAATTCAAACGGTAACTTTTTAAGTGTCCCCACTGCTCTTCAAGGCATGATCTCAAATTCCCAGTGCTATGCCGCAAAAACATATTCCCCAAACAACTTTGATAGCAACTTCAACAACAAACTCATATACCCAACATCAACAGCAAGCTAGATTGGACAAACCAAGTTACCAATTCAATTGGCTTTTTCCTTGCCCTAAATCTAAGACTCCCACTTTAATTTCAGAACTTCAACTTATAGCAAAACTAGCAAGACTTGCTCCAATGCCTAGAGGCAATTTCACAGACAAGCAGACAAGTCCTTCAGAGCACCATGTCAGATGCAATCTCAATGACATCAAGTTATATGTTAATTATCTCAAATACTGGTCAATTTTTATCATGTCTGATGTTGCTATAACTTATAACCCTCCAGAGATAACAAAAAGTTAAAGATATTTAGAGTAAAATATATCATCAAATTCTTCTTTCAGAGAGAAAAAAAATCAAGAAATCCCAAGATGTCATAGCATGAAAGTACGCACAATTATACTATGCATTAATAATAATCGTTTTTTAATTAAGAACAAACTAAAATTCTTCTCTTCATGGATTAGCATAAATGAGCAATTTCTCCAACAGGGATAAACATAAAAGAACTTTCTCTTTCAGATAATATGGGTTATGCCTGACAAATCAACAAAGTGTCATTGCAACTGGAACACAAATAAAGGACTTCAAATTTCAAACTAAATAATGCTGCATCATCTTAACAAAATTTTACAGATACCATGAACTATACAGAATTCATATAATAGATAATAGCGAATCTAGTTGACTTACCAAGTAGGATAGCGGTCTACTACAACCTGCATTTTAGTTACCACCCATATCAGGTTCCTTACTGACATCTCTGGTGTTGAACCAAAGCCATCTCCCAAAAGCCCAGCAGTCTTAACATGATTAAGTGCTGTTTCCTGCAGCCAGAAAAGAAAAGTAAACAACGTCAAGGCTTGTAAAGAAGAAAATGAAATTCAAGCTCAAGCACACAAAAACAGTTACATAAACACGCATTTTTTAGTTTTAATCTCTCCACTACAAATTTATATAACGAATGCATCTTCAAAAGCTATAACCATGAAATTGAATGTGTCAAAAACCTGTAAATGATTCATTAACGTCTCTATTGAAGCCGTACGATCAGCACCTATTTCATATGATCTAATTGAGAAGTTTTGGCGGAAGACAAGACCATCCTGAACAATTCTTCCTAAACCAAATGGGTCAATAAGCATGTCAGGCCGCTTGGGTTTCCAATCAAGCATCGTCCATTGCTTCTCTGCAGCCAAGAAGATTGTGGTAATAGCAGCAAGGAGCACACTCCAATCAGGTAATTGGTTAATGAAAGTCCGTGCAGGAGGGGATGACATGTCATCCCCATTCTTCCCACTTTCAACAGTTGCCAAACCAACGCTAGTGCCATTTATCTTTGAAGGGGCTTGAGCATTTGCCTTTACCTGCAAACTGCCCGATGCAGATTTCGATTTGAGTCCTAAACCAGCAGACCCAGGTCCAAGCTTGGCATTTTTGGCACCAGAGTCTTGGTTCGGAGAAGGAATTGGAAAGATCGACGAAGTAGCAGCAGTGGCGACCATGATGACAATTCAGTCAGAGCGAAGGGTTAGCAATCAATGCGCTGCAACAGTAAAATACAAACCGTGTCAATATTGTTTCATAGTACGGGGTGCAAGAATAGTCAAATCTTCAGCAAAATGCAGAAAAACGCCAACATGTTACCACTGCAGGCATCAACCTAATAACCGATCAACAGGTCCAAAACGTTCAATAACTAAATTACAACAAACACCGAGAATAATATTCTTCATAAACAAATTACGCTAACAACATTATCTGATTCAGTTTTCAGTACCCAACAAAAAAGCATAAAATTGTGTTCTACATTTCTGAAGAAATTTTTTTTTTCTAGAAACCATTCTACTATCAGAAACTTCGAATATTTTGCTCTATATTCAAATTCGAAAAACATATTATCCTTATAGAACTGCAAAACGGAGGAAGAACAAATAACAATCAATTTGACCCCATACGAAACTGGCAATTAAACTTTTCGGCAAAAGTTTCCATCTTCAATAACGGAACTCCAAAAGACAAAACACAAGTGACAGAGAAACCTAAAATCATTGGGGGGGAAAAATGGGTAAGCCACAGAAATAAAGAAAACTTTATAAGAACCTTCAAGGAAATTTAATTGCCTCTAAAATACAAGAACTTTGGAAGCACATCAATTAACCTACTAAGGCCTAAAAATTTAAAATTTTGCGCATGTATGCAGAGGAAATCAAGGTAGATCTGAGCTTACAGCTACACATACCAAGTGAGAAATCACGCAAATTTCACGTCATAAACCAAAACAAAAACTTGTAAATGAATCAAGAACCATTTTGCCGCTTCGTTCCTCCAAGCAAATAAACTTGTTATTTTGATGCCTTCGGTTGCGGAGAAAATGTGGAAATAAAAGAGAATAATTCAAAATTTCAATTTTTTAAAAATAGATCTCTGATTTTAAAAACCAAACAAAAGACCTCCGCTCAACCAAACGGAAACCGAAACAACGCGGCAACATTTTCATATCATTCTGTTTACCTCAACTTTCTCGGCAACCAAACAGACACACTCCGGATCAGACGTGAAAAATGAAATATATCTGGACCTCCTCGGCCCTTACCTTAACCAGCGAGAGAAATAACCCGAACAAACTCAAAAGGTGTGCAATTCAAAGCAGAGGGGAGGGCTATTGCGTCATTTTGGATGGGAAAACCCTCTTTTTCTGCGTAATTTCTAGGGTTTGTGATTCTTCCTTGGTGTTTCTTTTAGCTTTTTTTCAAAAGCAAAAATAAAACTGAGAGAAGAGAAAGCGAGAGAGAGAGAGAGAGAGAGAGAGAAGGGATTTAGGGCCAGCGGGTTTGCGGGTGGTGGGGAATTGGCTTCCAGCGACTTAATATATAGTTTCCACCTGGCTTTACTTAAATCCCGCCTCATGTTCAACTTCCAAACTTCTTCCAACACTATTCTCCTTCCATTTACGTCTTTGCCCTTTCCCTTTTTAATATTTTTCTCCTTTTCTTCATAAAATTAAATTGCCATCAATTATTGTTGAGGCACCGTTTATTTATTTTTTAAATGACCCTTTTTTTTTTTGGTGGCCAAATAAATAACTTTTCTTTTGACTGGGGAATAAAATGTTAAGAGTCCCAGAGAACTTAGATGATTAAAGATGTTTTTTTTTTGTTAGGAGTCCCATAAAAATGTTATTATTAAAATGTTTACAAACTGTCTTTGGATAGAGGGAGATATCCTATAGAATCCTATCTAAAATTTTATTTTCCTAGACCCATAGCTAAAAAATCCTCTCTTTTTTATTTAAAAATTAGAAACACGAGATTAATTTGAATATGAAATTCAATATTAAAAATACAAGAATTTCGGAGGAGATGAAACATGAGCTTAAATAGAGGAAGAAAATAAGGATTTGTAAGTAATTAAGGACTTACACTATGTACTCGAGGTTTTGTCTTCAAATTTCTTCACCCAATATCTATGCATATGAAAAAAAAAAAAAAAAAGTAAATTAAGGCATGGTCCTCTTTTTTTGGTTACATAAATTCATGACCCTTGGCACACATTGTTAATGTAATTCAAAGGTGTCAAAGAGTAATTGGCCCACCCACCTTGAAACAATAGCCGCCTTTTCACACTAGAAGGGGTATGATTATCCATCTTGTAACTTCCAAACATTAACAACAACATCGCGGCCACATATATAATATTCAAAAATAAAAAATAAAAATAAAAGTCATAATAACATATATTAGTTGAGCTACGTATCAGCTGGGTCGATGCCAAATTGAAATGCATCCCATGATCCATATCCAAAATTTATGGTGAGTAGCTCAACCATATGTGTGTGCTTAACAGTTTGAATTGCCAGCTCAAAATATGCTTTTGACACCCTCCTCTCATCTCAAATATAATACTTCATATAATATAGTTTTTTGATGTATTTGGAAGTCATCAAAACCAATTTCGTTTAGGAAGTACACCATTTTAATTCTTCCATCAATCACCTCCCAGGCTCCCATCACCCCAACCAACCACATACCACATTTTTGACTCTTCAACTTTGTTGGCTCCCCCATTACATGCAGATGCAAATCATATTCTTATTCTTCAAAATTTAAACGCACACAAAATTCGGATAATTTATTTTCTATTTTATGTGTTTACAGACGATATAATATTTGTTTATGAGATTTGAATTCAGAATCAGTCACAAAGATGAAGATATTAAAATGCATCAGTCCCGATCTCTTGGACCACAGGAGTCCAAGAGATTTGTGGTCACTCACCGTTGGATGTAAATTCAACGGTTTACTCAATCTTGAACTCATTTTAAGAAACTTTTTTGAACCATTAGATTAATATCCAACGGTGAGTGACCACAATCTTTTGAACTCCTGTGGTCCAAGAGATCAGGACTGTAAAATGCATATGTGTGTTAAGTCAGTTATTTTTAGAACAATGAGTCGACCCTTACATCTAAATAAAACCACGATTGACTATGTGTGCGTGTGCGTGTGGTGTGGGTGGCAATTTGAACGTCAATACGCTTTGCTTGTGGAACCTGTGAGAAGCTAGAAGCTGGTAAAACCCAGACGTTTCTTTTCTTTTAACAGTCAAGGCGGACTGCACAACAATAGTGACAAAGACACTACTACAACGGACACAATGCAGTGGCAACTTCGTGATTGTGAGTGCTTGGAAAGGGCAAATTGGTAAAGTCGGAAACAGTTATAAGAGCCGTTAAATAGGCTTTTAATTCGTTACTGTTTACTCAGCTTTTGGTCCCCACTCGGTGCCCTTTTCACAACCTGGCAACCAGCAATTCTATTTTATTTTGGTCTGGATGGCAACCAGCAATTAGGATTAAGGGATGGGATACAACCTGGAATTTTAACAATTAAATAATAAATTATGAAATTAAATTATAACCGGCATACAGGAAACGATAAAAGGGTAAAAATTCTGATGTTTGTGTTTATCGTATAATAAAATTATTAATCATGACTTTATTATTATTTAAAATTAATATTTGTAATTAATCGACTGATTGAGATAGTGTATCCAACAGCCATGCTCATGTGAGATTGGATAAGGTGGGGTTGCCAACCAATTAAAATAGAGTAATATATATTACTTAAAACAAAAATCCAAGAGTTTATAGTATTATACAGAAAAGAGAGTGAGAAAATGTTACATTTATAAGAAGTTTATTTTTAACTATAACACAAACTTCTAATATAACTCAGTTTTAGCGCATATATGGTGGGTTATGTCATTTGATTTGGACAGTGAAAAGGACGTCTCTTTTATTTAAAATTGAATTTTCAATATATTAAATTAATTTAGAGTAATTTATCGCTTGTAAAACAACAAAAAAGTAGTCACTCAGCTTTTAGCATAGATGTGGGTTATATAGTTTAAATTCCGTTGATAATATATTAGATTAATTTATAGTAATTTTGACTATTGTTATGTAAAAACAAAAAACTTTAGTCTAAAAACGCCAAAGCGTTTTCTGAGACGTACAAATGCAAGTGCTTCTTTAAAAAGCACTTTCTAATAGTTTGACTTGGATGTTTACATGCATGCAAGAAGAGGCTCAGTACTGATGGGGAAGACTGCACCAGCACCGCCCACTTATCGATTGGTGCATGGGGACTATGTGTACTGCTTTCTATTGAAGCCATAGGTTTTTGCAATTGCTTTCTGAATCATTCCTTCCCAAACCCATCAAAATGTGTACACGTAATTAATTTGCCGATGGTTTGTTGCCACACTTTGCATTTCATCTGTAAGAGTTGGCCGCAAACAATTATATTTTCATTTATTTGCATAATTTTTTAGGGAGCAGACTCGTAGATTCAGTGGTTACAACTTACACTGGTCAACAAATTATATATATTTTTAGAGTTTATTTTTGGGTAAACTGGAGACAAGTTCACTGCTAGAAAACCTCTTTATAAATAAATTGTGGCTTATATTCATGTTAGTCATAGATAATGTGTTTTTTCCTTTCTTGTGGTAATCAATCAATACATGAAGATTCGAAAAATCCAGTGTGACTCGGACATTTTTATTTAATTTTATAATTTTTATTTTATAAAAAATTTGAGCGACAAACAAGAAGAACAATGAATAAGCTCCACAACCACAAGCGATATCAAATTCAATAGATGTAACATAAACATCTTATTTGCCCATCTACCAACCGTTCATCTTTTAATTTGTTTGACTTTTGCGTAAACTAGAGAAGTTACGTTGCTTTCTTTCTTTAAGTTTTCCTTAATTATGAAGTATATATGAACCTTCAATTGAATCATATTGATTTGAATTTCCAAAGGAATGGTCGTAGTCAATGAACAATATAATGTGGTTGGGAATGGAAATTTGGAACATGATGATGCTCTTTTGCTGTGTCATTTTGTATCTGCTGTCAGTGTCACACACTCTCACCAAAATCACCATGCAATGGAGCCACGTTACAGCACCTAATTCTAATTGCACCTTTAACCTAACTCGTTAATTATTGCCTTTCGTGTACAAATTAATTATAACTAGCAAGAAAGAACATTAGATAATAAAAAAAGGGAATATAAATTGCTGCTATCATATATGTCAGCCGCTTCTTAATTTGATATGATGTTTTGCTTACTATTTTTATATTATATGACGATTGATTCTTCTTTTTTCTTACTCAAATCAAATGGTTTCTTCTGTTGCACAGGTAAGTCGTATTATTAAGTTGAATATATATATAACAAAATAGACAAATTGGATTAGTAAAATATACGGAGTGGATTTTACAAGAATGTCCCTCAAATAAGCTTATTTGAAAAATCCCTCAATGAAAATTATGTATATATATCCTGATGATGATCGTATATATCATCATCAATGAGCGAGTGGGGGATCAGGACTCGTACCAAATAAGAGGAACCGGCCCCAAAGCCCTTGGAAATCTTTTCGCTTGTCGATATTTTTTATCCTTTCATTTCGACAGAGACATCATGAATCTGGTATGCTATAGAGCATGCAAGTGAATGTCATGTGTTAGGGTTTGCATGCATTGATGGTAAACAGTTGAGAGTTGAGAAGAAACAAATAATAATGATAAATTAAAGGATGATTTGAGGTATATGTGGTGCAGAAGAGAAGAGAAGGAGCAGAGCAAAGTGGGAGGTCAAGGGTGCACACAACTAACGCAAATATACAATTGGTTTTTGACAAGGAAATCCAAACGTGTTGATAGATGGATGGATCCCGTGTGTGGGGGTTAATGCTTAATGGAGATGGGTAGGTTTGAGTTTGCTCAACAATATATCTATAGCTTCTTTCTTTCTTTCTTTCTTTCTTTCTTTCTTTCTTTCTTTTGAGTTTGCCAGCTTAAAGGAAAAGGGCCTGCGCCTAAGCCTCTCATTAGAATTTAGATTACCTCTTGTTCCTTCCTGATGCTGCCTCGTTTGTTGCCTGCACACAGCTATATACCCAGCCTGGTCCAACCCAAATACAAATCCACCGCCTTTCTCAACTCAATCATGTCTAATTAATTTGCTGCGCCACCGACATTACAGTTTTCACATACCAACCCTAGCTAGCTACATACTAATGTGGAACAAGGAAGTGAGCCCCCATCGTCTTTCAGAGCTTTTAAAAGTCTAATAGTTAGCATTCTAGTTTGGTTATCAACAAATAAATAAATTCAAAAAGTTCCAACTTTTCAGAATTAATATTAATTATTGGATTTGGATTCAAATTCAATAGAATAGTCTATATATATCAGTTATTCTCTCATCCAAATATCCGCATTGGAGAATTTCTATATATATATATACTTATATATTAATACACTCTTATATATTTACTCAGTTGGAATTTGCCATTTTCCCTCAATATAATTATAGGCACATGCATTAATTGGAAGGCTGCACGTGTGATACCCATACCCAAATTAGACAAAATCTAATTCTATATATATATATAGTTAGGTTTTTCTTCTTTTTTTGGAGATTAGAATGCCAAACTTGGATAATTTGCTAAGAAGTACGTGAGATCCAAAATTGGATCATTTACTATTGTTTAAATATTTGCACGTAGTTTGGCAAGCATTTATTTGTAGTGTATATATAGAAACTGGTATTAACCTTAATTAATCAACTGGATTAATTTTCGACCTTCCAATGTACCTAATTAATTTGAATTTGAAATGCAGTGCAGGGTTTGACTTTCAGTTAATAACTTGAAGACAATGTCGATATCCCACTGACTGCAAAGGCCTTCTCAATAACTTGCAGCTTAAAGAAGCAAATGACTCATTAGTGTAGTGGTTTAGAGTATTTATTTTCTCAGGCAAAGTTCTGGGTTCGAGTTCTAGTATCCGTGTAGTGTGTGTGAGTTTAGTATGCTATCGCCCCTCTCAATAGAAAAGATTCTCAAAAACAAGAAGCATCCATCCAAGGAAAAGCTAAGCTATCAAATCAATTAAGGAAACTAGCTAGTTTTATTTTGCAAATATTACCACGCTACCATGATATAACACGTTACCTGATCACTTATATATTCATTCCATTCACACACAACTAGTGGGTACATCTCAATCATGTGGGTTTTGAATATATGTTTTTTTCTTCTTCTTTTCTATATTGGTTTTGTCACACTGGTTAATAAAACTTGAAAAATAAAAATACAGAAGAATGGAGATGCCAAAAAAATAAAAGTCCATTCAAGAATGGTCCCATATATTATTTGGGTTTTAACAACAAACTTCATTAGATTGGGACAACAGCGACCCACAATATTGAATTATATGTTATGTAAAATAATAATTGTTGGCATCAATGGTAAAAACAAGGAGCACGAAGGGTCTTTGTGGCAAAGGTTGAGCACCATGGATGTATGTGTTTTGCCGATTTCCTGTCCTCTAATGTATTTCGGTTGTTTTGTTTGCAATGTCATCATCTACAAGTTCGGCACAATTAATGCGTACACAATAATTAGATGTATATTTTGGTGAGTATAGTGACATGCATAATTGACTATTGAGAGGAGCTAGTTTCTTTCGGTATAAGCGATAGAGAAGGAGATTTTCTCACATTTATACACACAATATTTATGAAATTCGAACCTGAGATCTCTGATATGCAAGTTAAGACTCTTTTTCATTGAGTTAGACCTTGTTGGCGGAGATAACTTTAGATAAAAGGAATGAGATATAATTTGTGTATAGCTAGCTAGGGCAAGAACGGCCATGGTGTAATTATTAGAGTGTGAAGTGCTTGATGTCACACACCTTTTATCATACCAAACACACTAAGTTTTTTACTATTTATTGGAAAACACATCTTTAAATAAAGACTCTAAAACATAAGTAGACATATAGAAGACCTAAAGTCGTTTTTGGTCCCTGTAGTTTGGCATTTCAATCACTTTTGACCATGTAGTTTCAATTTCGTCACTTTTGACCTTATAGTTTTATATTTATAGCAATTCAAGAACAAGACAAAACTTCTGTCAATTTCTTTAATGGAGCAACCATGTGGAGGCGCAATTTTGTCAGACCAAAATCCCATACTAAAAGTTGGTCTACCTCTTTCCTAGGGCCCGAAAATGGCAACCAAAATCTCAAAATCCTCTCTTCCCTATCCCAAATGCACCTAACCAATCTCTATCTCCCCCATCCCTTTCTCTCTACCTACAGATTCAATCTTCCAAATAACCAATTTATCTTCCTCCTTTCTCAACTCCCTCCACCATTCTCCGCCTCACACCCACACCACTTAGCAACTATAGCAATTGAAGGAGATAGTGGCTGCTTTGAAAATGAAGTGCAAAATCACAGAGATAATGGATGCTTTGAAAATGAAATACAAAAGTGTAAAATCACACCCACCACCGCTTAGCAACTATAGCAATTGAAGGAGATAGTGGCTGCTTTGAAAATGAAGTACAAAAGTGTAAAATCACACCCACCTCCATAGCAACAAAGCAATAACTTTCCAAACCCAAAGTTACAGAACAAAACAAGGTTATTCGAACAAAAAAAAAACAAAACAAAACAAGGCCACAAAAGAACGGAAAAAACAAAAGCGTTGGAACCCACTTATATGCATTGAAAACTCGAATATAAGTTATAAAACAATGTCACACAAAAAACTGAACCTTTAAAGATTCTGAGTTCACTTGGATTATTGAAGCCTTCATCGACTTCATCTCTCTTCTTCACCATCGTCGCTGCTTCTTTACGGAAATAACAACCGATTGAAGTTCTGCTAGTCTTTTCCCACCTTCTCGTTGCACTCAATCAAAAGCCCAGATGAATTTCACTACATTTTTAGGAGCCCTAATCCTAATCTACTTCAAAATGGCCAATTTCGCACGCCATAGGGAAGAGGTAGAGACGAGCTTTTACGTGGGGCTTTGGACTGACAAAATTACCCCTCCACATAAGGGGCACGTGGTTACTCCGTTAAAGAAATTGACGGAAATTTTAAGATGTCCTTGAATTATTACAAATATGAAACTACATGGTCAAAAATGACGAAATTAAAACTACAGGGTCAAAAGTAGTTGAAGTGCCAAACTAAAAGGACCAAAAGTGACTTTTGGCCCAAAGTAGCCTTGTAGTTGTAGCTAAGAGCTCTCTCGGGCCTAGAGAATATGAGGCGGCTCATCTGAGATTTGGAAATGCTTGGGCTAAAAGAGGGCTGAAGTTTGCAAATGGGCCTTATAGTATTTTATTTTTATTTTTACGATACAAGCGATATTCTAAGAGGAAATCCAACACAGGTGCAAGAGTATTTGCTTTGACCTCTCTTGCGCCTATGATACCAAGTATCCTATGTGAAACGATCAATTGGATTGGATGGAAACATATTTCTAACTTGTCATGCATCTACCAACAAATTTCAATTTCACCAAGTGAAGTGAATTGCAGTTCTACAACTTTTAATTTACTGCAAAACCTGTCAACCTTATTGTTATCACTTTGTTATTATAAAATCGTAACTGGAAACAAGCTGTTACGAGCCAGCTGATATCAAACCACTTGTCTAAATTTCCCTACACAACCTCTAATTATCTATTGAACATCAGTGCCATTGAAACCATCATCATCAACAGATATGTAGTCTCAGTTAACTTCATTAATGTTGCTCCACTGCTTGGGGTTGCTTTTGAGTCTGATGGCTTTGAATCAGACCCGGAGGAAGAAGAAGAAGGTGATGTTGAGACAGATGATGATGAAGAAGTGGAAGCTGAAGTGGGTGTAGACTGATGATCATGACCATCAGTTGTGGGGGATGTGGTAGAATTTGAATCTGCCTCTTTAAAAATCTTTGCATCCGGGGAATTTGGTGGTAGTTTCAGAATACCTTCAAAATAACAACAAACAACAAACAAAAATCAACACTACATTATACATATTATATTGTAACTTCGGAAATGCTCACAAAATCACATAGTAATTACTTGGGCAATCAGAGATTTTGCCATCAATGTTGCAAGCTGAGGGCATTTGGAGAGCCAAAGTTGTATTGACAGGGAGGCTCATGGAAGGGTCAGTGCTCTGTTTGATGAGAACACATAAGCACTTGGGTTTGTTGGCCTTCACCTTCTTGGTGTTTTCACAGCACTCTGGTGTTGGTTTCTTTGCTGTGCCACTCACAAATGGAATGCAAGCTGCAAGGGTTGCCATCTGCTCTGCACATTCATTCTCATCATCCTCCATTGTTGCCATTGATGCCATGGCCAATGAGGCCACCACAATACAAAACACTATCGGTTTCTTGCTTCTCATATTTCTCTGTTTCAGTGGATTTCTTTTTGGGTATTGTGCAATTGTATGTCTCTCACTCTACCAACCTTTTAATTCCCTCTCCTTTTTGGTCTGTTTCTTCTTTTGCTTTGGGGCTTGGAAGAGTGCATGGAGAGCAAGCTTGGTATTTGTCAGCTTCCAATAGTGTTCATGGTTGAATTAATATGCTGAGGGTGCCTTGAGAAATGGGATTGCTCACTCCAAAGGAGAATGAAATTCAATCTTATGAGCTTGCGATTCCCAATGACATCACTTACTTCTCAATGACATTTCCCTTTACCAAAATGTTGATAAAGCGTTTTCAACACCTCAAGTGCTTTATATCTCAATTCTCAAGCTGTTATATTAAAAGACGAAAGTCCATCATGATTATCTCAATTAAATTTTTGTTAGGTTATTTTCCCAAGAAACCTTAGCCGTTTTCTCCCTCTATAAGTCCTAAAGGAAAACTTCATAGAGGAGGAGGAGGAAGAAGAATCACTACCCCTCCTCCCCTCCTCTCTTCTCGTCTTTTTCTTTTAGGTTAGTGAATAAGTCTACTGGTGTGTTTTGAAAAAAAACTCCTTGTAGTGGTTTCTTTTGAACCATAGTTAGATTGAAGTTCCCCATAACTCCTTTTAGTATATGTTCTCAATTAAATCCTGCTCTCAAAATCCGCACCCTAACGCCGCTCATGTTATTTAAATTTGATTCTACATTGTCTTTGACGGAGGTTGCTGCAAATCACCCAATTATTTTTTTGGCAAAGTTTTTGTTTTTATTTATTTGTTTGCTCTTATGCGCAGATAGATCGCTGACAATCATATTTTCCCCAGATTTGTTACGGATGCGGAGATGGGTGTGGCCACGACGACGCTTCTTCAGGTGGTGGTAGTAGGGTTTGTCTAGGCTCATTGGTTGTTTTAGGATTTTGATTATGTGGTGATATAGGTTAGTAGTTTTAGTATGGCTTTTGTCCGCGTTAGTTTTGTTTTTAGCATGTTAGGGCTCATTTGGGAGTGATTCTAGATATGCCAAAAATCACTTCTATGGAGAATAACTTCTTTATATAATCACTTTAGGTGGTTTTAAGTGATTTTATTGAGAAGCAGATGAGAGGTGCTTCTCTCCATTATCACGTAAAACTACTTAAAGTGATTATACGAAGAAGCATGTGAGAGATGTTTTCCCCCAAAAGTGATTTTGACCTATCCAGAATTGCTCCCAAATGAGCCCTTAGTTTGTTGCCCTCTTGGGATTAGTATTTTAGATGTCTTGTTGATGTCTTTGATTGTACCATTGAAGTTTATCTAATGAAGTTTCTATTTGATTTTATAAAAAAAAGCTAACCCAAAAAAAACAAAAAACTAATCTATAAATATATTAATAACCTTAAAAGAAGAAAAGAAAAAAATGGATACCTCCCTAGTGCTTTATATCTCACTTCTAAAGCTGTTATATTAAAAGTCGAAAGTCCATCATGATTATCTCAATTAAATTTTGCTAGGAACTTATAATTGGAAACCTCATATCAAAATAGAAAATTATGTCTTTTAAGAATTTATGCTATGATCAATTCCACCTGGTTACTTCATTTTTGGTTTACGTATCATGTTGAAATTACCACAATAGATGAGGTGTGATCTGTGTTCAAACATGTTAATGGGAAAAAGAAAATACTAACCTTCAGTTACTCATGGGAGTTAAAGAACAAGAAGAAAATCGAAGTAACAAAGAGTTTTTACTCATGGGATAAAATGAACATAAAAAAGCATAGAAGAAAATTGCCCATGATGAAATCACACAAAATTACTTCACCTATATGGAGCAAACAGGAAACAGCTTGACTCAATATACAAGTGGCCAATCCCTCTTTACATGGAAAAACAAATATTCTCTCTCACTATTCTTTCGGAAAATCGCCATAGCTACCAAGTTGTCTACCTCACCAGAGCGTAAGTAGATGAGGTAAAAAGTGATAAAACTGTACAGTGTGCTATACAGAAAAAAGTACGAGTCTTCCCTCTCCAGTTAATGCTTAGTAACGTTTCTTCATTCTGTGTACTATGAAAGCTCATCTTGTTTTCCATTTGGGTCAGATATAGGCGAAGCAGTAGGAGGTCTCGATGGAGCTGGTTGTGGAGAGGGAGCCGTAAGGGCATAAGTGAGTCTTGATGATGAACTCTCAATTAGCCCAGCAACTCCGGCGGCAGCAGATTGAGCACTTGATGGGAGGAAAAGATCATGTTTTTGGTCTTTATAAGCGCTCCAAATCTGAAAATGGGCAATTTTTCATTGCAAGAGCAACATTAAATATTGCTTTCTCACTAAAACTCCGTCACGAGCAATCAACAATTTGTAATTTAGGTTTCAAAATATGAACAGATAAATACGGGTAACAAGTGGGGGTGGGCTCGGGTCTGGTCAGCTAAGACAAAATCCAATACCGACCCTAAATTCTTGGATTGTAAAACATCACAACCCAAAACGACCAAAACCCATGTATAAACGTAGCTGTGGCTGGTTTCATTTTCCCAATCAGGTCAAGCACCGATGCAAGATGCATTAAATTTTTTAAAATTGATTATGAGCAAACTGGGTCCGTTAGTTCGAAAATCAAAATCAAAATCAAAACCATTAGCGAACTGAATTTACCAGGTTGAGTAGGTTTTAACCAATTCAATCCGATTTTTTATACATAACCCATCCAACCCATCGAGGTCAGGTCCATTTGGTCAGGCTATTCGGTTTACCAGTCGCAAGCAGCAAAGAAAGAGCAAAAGATAAAGATAAGTATCAGGACTTACATCTGAGGAATTTAATAGGTCACGCACTTTAGTGCAATGGGCCCCCTCAGTTGCAAATGCATGCAAAACCTGGAACAAGATAAAACACAATTTTCAAACATGCCAAGAAAACCAAGGAATGAAAAAACAGCTTCAATAGAACAATTTAAACAGGCTAATTCACCCCCACCAAACATAATCATCATATATAATTTGGCAACCAAAGAGATGAGAATTCTTGTCTGTGATTCAAACAGCTAGTAAAAAAACATTAAGAAAAATCTGGGAAATAATTTTATTTTATTATTTATTTTTTGTATAGTATAAGATTCTAAAGTGGAGTAAACAACCTTTCCAAGGACTGAAAGCCCCTCCAATTCTGGGAATTATCAATTAAAGGAATTTCAAATGTTGAAACCTTCATGACACACCTAACTGGTGAAATATATAGTAATTCCTAATGAAAATAATATTTATAGTAGAACAAGCAAATGCTTTTTCTTTAACTTCAATACAGGCAACGAGAAATTCTTTTCGAATGAAAAAGGCAACAAGAAATCAGGCAAAGTAATCATATCTTTGATGCAAATGTTCTAACCTCAATTGCTAGCACCCTGCCAATAGATGCTTCAGATTCATTCCACTTCATCTGAGAGCAAAGCCCATTCCTTCCCCCTGCTCTCCAATCAAGAAGGCCAAGAAGTACTTCAACAAGACCAACCCTATATTATTCAGAGAACTTATATCAATATCAGAATGGGCAGAAGGCATAAGTTTGGCTGGAATTCAGAACATCAGCTCGTCCAAATCTGAGTATAATCTACAAATATATCATTTTAAATGAGTGTGTGCATGTGCACGGTTAGTGTTAGTTAGCATTGCAAAGTCTGGAAATGAGATAATCAGGTCTGCAAGGTGCAGACTATGCAACCATGGAATGATAAACATGGATTACATACTGGGTTGAGATTGAGTCAGTCAAAAATAATAATCCTAGACTACAAAAGCTACTCACTTAAGTCCTTGTGCTACAAGTGCATCTCTAGCTCGGTTTCCAGCAACCACAACACGTTTTAGTGTCTCAAGAGCTAATATGCTTCCACCTTGCCATCCTATTGCTTTCATTAGAAGAGGAACGACCTGTAAAATTGAACAGTAATGGTAAACAAGAGGATTAAAAATGAGACAACAGCACCCAACCTATATCGCCCAAGAGAGGACTTAAAGCTACAGTACTTCCTGCACGCAACTCCCTATTTTCTCCTAAAAAACTATTGAATATTGAATTGCATTAAAAAAAAAAACTGTTACCAAAATTTGACGCAAATCCATTTGTGAAAAAAGGTCAAAGATAAGTACGATACTATGAGCCTGAATCTCCCAGAAATCAGTGGGCGGGATTTTACATATGAGTCCTTTATGAAAATTTGATAGTCCATCTATCCTTTTTAAAACGAGAATACATGGATTTTAGATGTAAAAAGAATATATACATAAAAAAAATAGTTTTACACACCTGAGGTGTTCCTACACTAGTTGCGGCCATAGCTTCAGCACACGTTGTGCTAGCTGCCAGTTGATGAAGGACACGTAAACAACTGAGGCGCACACGTTCTTGGGGAGTTTGCGTGGGCTGTGTGGATCCATCATCAGGTTCATATGTTCTGTCCACATAACTGCCATTGTTTACCTCCCCGGATGCCATTGTTTCTCGCCTTCCTTCATAAGCCACAGCAGCCACAAGTTTAGGCACATATCCAAGATACCCAACATGATCAGCTAGTGCAGGGTGCACTCGTAGTAATGAAACCAAAGCAGCAGAAAGGAGCAAAGGAAGTTCAGGGTCAACAGCTTGTGTGTCGTAATGTGTGGCAGCAATGGATGTCAAATACTGATCTAGCAGTCCTTCCAAGAATCTCTTTGGATTTCGGAGAGGAAACTTGGGATCTTTTAGGAATAACCTAACATAGATTCCACCAACCTGCATGAGCTTGAAACTGTGAGTTCTCCAAACAATTAAACAATAAAATGTAAATATGGCATAATCATGAACTACCTGTGGCTCATCTCTCATTTCTTGCTGCCCAGATGCCTGCTCAGGAACATCCCAATCAACCACACGACCTTTCATCTGTTCGCGATATAGATCTGATGCCATAGTTGCAATTTGTGCAGACAAAGAAGTAGCCATGGCTGGTGTCCATACAAGTTCCGGAGTCTCAGTAGTCTGTTCTAGGGAAACTACAACAGCCTCACCAGGACCATCCCTAATAACTGATACCAAGCCATCTGGAAGAAACCTTGCTAGTGTTATAGCAACTCTAGGCCCATGCATTGGCTGCCCAACAAGCTTCCCCAACAATGAGGCAGCTGCTGCTCTTTGTTGCAATGAAATTTCTTCTACAAATAATGGCTTATATCATCAACAAAATTCAATCTTCTAAATTAACATCAAGAGAAATAGGAAAAGGAAAGGAAAATTATTTACCCTGCAAAGGCAAGAGAAGTTCAAGGATGTAGACCACTCCCCCATGCTTGGCAGCTGCCCAAGCAAGTTCTGGTGTGCTGGCCAGAGCATAAAGAACATGAAGAACCCCTTCACGACAAGTTGGGGCTGAGTGAAGCATTTGTAATAAAAGGAGAAGGCTGGATCCATCCGCAACCATAGCCTCCAAGCAGGGAGCATACGTAGTCAAGAGTGACAGCACACTCAGGCAAAGTTGAGGAATGTTGCTTTCTGAGGCAACAGGCACCGAAAAACATTCGAAAAGAGGCAATAGCTTATCTTTAGTAGAAAAAATTGACGCCAAATTTGGACTATTTGTCAGTAAGTTCTGCAAAGAAATAGAGACAAAAAAATTGTCAGATACATGGAATGAATTGTAAGTTCGGAACTCAACATGCACAAGAGAGCAAGATACCTTCAGTGAATTCAATGCAAATTTAAGATTCTTAACCATTTCAAATTCTTCCTTGTCTACCACTTGCCCATTAGATACTGCTGAATCTTCAACAGGAGTCTGCTGCTCATCAATTGATCCAACAGCCGTATCATTAGGATGCTCAGATGTCTCAAGGGATGGGTCATTCTGATTTGGCACATCCTTAACTTCAGAATCTGTAGCACATTGATTGTGCACTAGATATGATATAAAATCAATCAAAGCAACACAGAAAGCTTCTGGTTCACTGATCTCAAAATCTGGCTGATCATTATAGACCCTCAAGTAAACATTTCCAACATAGAGTTCTTTTGATAGTGCCTTATATGCAAATACATGTGAATCTTTCATCTCATATGAACCGTCAGGACCCTGACTTGCACGTTGCTGATCCACAAATTTCAGTAGTTCTGCTCGGGTTGAAGAGTTCCAGATAATCTAGAAACACAAACAGATAATACAATCAACCTTAAAGAGAAATAACATTGAGCACACCCAAATGACCCTGGCATAGATGTTAACAAATTGCATATAAAGTGACCATATGACTACTTTTGTCAAAAGGAAAATGAAAATAGAGAAACTAAAGCAATTACCTCAGGAGACTCCAAGTTATTGTTTAATTTAGATAGCAAGTCTTTTGGTGCTTGATCTTTTAACATACTGGCTAGTTTAGGAGTCAACAGAGCTCTGAGGGCATCAGCTGCAGTCTGATTATAAGGTGTTGAACTCTCATCACTACACAAACCACTAAGCCTTGAAAGCGCCTGCGAGGCACGTACAGCATGCATATTTTTCGCAATTTGAACACTAGCACCAACACCATGTGATTCTGTTGCATTAGATTCCTCTGCAGTTGAGTCGTATTGAAGCAGCACGGGCAAAAGGTACCTAAAAGTAAACACACCCAATGCAACACAACACAGATGAAAATAATTACATTTTTTTTCAAAAAATATTATAACAATCAGTTCTTCAAAGTATCACTAACAAACTAAAAAAATTGAGAGAGAGAGAGGTTTTGATTGCCTAGTTGGAATTTATATGTTATCATTATAGTCTTCTTTCTAGTATTCTATTTCCACATAATTATAAAGGACAAAAAGGAATGTAGATAAAATCGATTAGTGGAGATGAGAGAGAGACTACTCTGGCATTTAAGTGAGTAAATGAGCAATCTTGCATCTAAAACTTCAAAGGTTATCAATTGTGTCAGCTGACTTACCATACAACTCCAGCCTTCAGCAAGGCATCCTGTAATTCAGTGGACACAGAAACATGTGCAATAGTCTGGAGAGCAGCATCAACAGCAGCTGGTACCAGCTCAAGTTCAGTGCAGTGCACAATATCATCAACTAGTCCAGAATACTCAAGCATCTCAGACCAGGCACTCTCAAATTGACTCAAAACACAAAAGGTTCGCATCACATTTGTAACAATTATTGCGGATGGTTCACTTGCAGGAGTGGTTGGCTGAACTACACACATGCAACGGGAAAGAAGATTCGCAAGAAGTTGTATGCCACCATCCCTCACAAGTTCTTCACCATTCAATGAAGAAGATGCACACCTAAACACGGAAATATAAGCTTATATCATCTATTTGTCAACACTCAATTCAAACAATGGGAACAGGGAATAATAAATAAAAAACTGGAATAAGGGGTGTTTACGTCAGCCAAATAAGCTCTGACGCTGCAACAAGGAGAGGTGCTCTATCTGAGGAAAGAAAATTGTTATCATCCTTGTCCACAGTAACTGCATTGAGCAACATTGGATAACCAGCATATTTAAATGGCTCCAGTATGCCTCCATAACGTCTGTACAAGATACACTGTCCTTTCAATAGAAGCAACAATCGCCATGGCTGAGGGCCTTGCAAGCCTTGCATAGTGGCCTGCAAACAATAATGCAGAGTTGTCCGGCAAGCTCGAAACAGAAAGATATAACTAAAAATTGAGTTTTCAAATATCATGACAGGGGATAGACTACTTATCACCTTCTGTTCACACAAGATAAAACATTTACCTAGGGCTTTGTATGGCTCCACTACCCAAAAGAAAAGCATGTACAAATGCACACTGACAAGATCATATTCAAAAACACAAATGCATGCGTTAAAGGAAATACTCAAATACACAGGTGCACACCCAATTTTTACCCATTGCAAGTTTATTACATATTTAAAATTTTCAGTTTATATTACCAGATACGGAGGTTCATTAAGGTAACTTTCATGGATGTCTTATGAACCTATGAGAAAGAAGAAAGAAACTTTCACAAACTAAGGACCAACAGCCAATTACAATGAATTTCTACAGGAGCAAGATGAATTCTTACACTTATGGGCATAACCAAAATTTCAAGCCTGTTCATATAAACAAATACCAAATAACCAGTTCTCCAGGCCAGTATCTACCTGCAGGCGCTCATAAGCTTTCTGTACAGCAAGAAATTTCTCCCTTCCTTCAGGATTTTTGTCTGGGTGGTATCTCATGGCGAGTTTCCTATATTGCCGTTTAAGCTTTTCTTCATCAATGTTCTCAATCTGCTTGGATATGCTAGATACCTCCTCACCCATCTCAAAAGAATGCTTCGTGTCAGCATCATCACTTGATACATCTTCCAATGAAATCTCTAATATTTTGCAAGCTTCTTCTTCGGAAAGATCCATTGGTCTTCTTGTCAACTCCTCACGCCACATTACCAATAATGACTGTAGAAACTCAACATGTTCAACAATCGGCCAATTTGGAAACCGAATCTCATCACATAAGTTACGGAGGTAATAACGGTGACACCACATTTCATCTCGTAGCTCTGGGTATGTCACTGGTGGCATAGGAGCATATTCATATAGAGAATGGCAGTGCTGTGATAATTTCTGGGGGAAATCACCCAGATGCTGCAAAACCTAGTGGAAGGACAGGAGTTCGAGTTCATTAATACCTTCTTTACAGTAAGTAAACAAAAAACCAGCACATGCCTCATTTAAGGCTAGCAAATACCTGGCGAATCAGATTTTCAGCTCGCATCTTGTGAGTCCATATAATCTCTGGAGTATCAGAATCAGATACCATTGCAGCTGCAAATGCAGCTGGACCACTACGCTCCAATACATACAGCAAAGATTCTGGAAGAAGCCCACCCAATACACTGCGCTTCGCCAGAGGCAAGGAAGAGGAAACTGCAGCTTCTTCACCACCATGAAATGCTTGATGAACATGAGTCACTGAGAAGAGTTGGGCGATTGAAAGGAGATTAGATCCAGGATATGCCAGGGAGAAATAAAATGTGCCCGTGCTGTACAGGCGAATCATGGCCTTGGGATTTCTAGTAACAACAGCCTTCAGTAAAGCGGCAGCACCCTCTACAATACTTGGTTCTCCAGAAAGCAATGCCTAAATTAAGTGGGGAAAGGAAATAGTTATATAATGGTGATATTCAAGATACTTCTTCACAAGGGCCCTATAAGCAAATTGAAAATGAATCAAACAAGAATTACCTGAGCAATATGCGGAAGGCAACGTGGACTTGACAAGATCCTTTTTACTCTAGGAGTTGGGGTAACTATCTCTCCAGCGTCGTCTAAATCTGAATGTGCAGATACCATGCTGTGTAATATGGACAAAGCGGCCTCACCAATCTGAAAACAAAATGATATACTAGAACATGTCAAGCAAAGAGAATGAGAAGAGACAAGAAAAGGATGTCTTTTCAACAAGATAATAGACACGCGCAAGAAAAGAGATTTCAACAGAAAGTGATTCACCTTGATTTTGGAAAGAACACGTTAAGAAGTATGTATGTTCTTATGTACTTAATTAAACTGAACTAATATTTAAATGTACAGATTTAAAGAATTCAATGAAAATCCTCCAATTGAACATTACCATATATTAGAATATAAAAATTAACATAAAAATCAATCATTTTATCCAAAAGTTTAGCGGCTGTTATAATTACTCAAAACTAGAACTATATAAGCACAGTAGAAGATTTGCAGAGAAAAGAATGTGGGTTGAAACACCAGCAAGTACACAATCAATTACAATATATTCAACTTTAAGAGTCATGCATACTAAAACTACACCTGGGTTGGCGTGAGAACAGGAACTCGAACAGCTAGTGCCCAACGAAGTTCACGAATATCCCGCAGTCTCTTCCAGTCTAGCATCCCAGAAGCCCAGCACCTTGTTGTCCAATCAATAGCCTTCTTTGACCAAAATCTTCTAATGGCATCCTTTTCAACAGGTCCAACCTGTGCCCCTTCCTTGTCAACAAACATCCATTCCTTGAGCGGTTCCATGAAAGCAGTAGCAGCAATCAAATTAGACTGCAAGGGAATAGCTGTCCTTTCTGAAGCTTCATGAGCCACTGTCAGCATATCAACAGCTAACACACATCCTCCAACCAAAACGCACGCCTCGACATTTGACAAAACCTTCATTAACGCCTTCACAAACAGTAAAATACAGAGAGTTACCATCTTCCCCGTATTTAATTAATGACTGAAAGGCCAAAAATTGTGTTTTCTTTATTTCTTGGGTTTTCAAATCCCAGGCCAAACAACGGCATTTCAGACCCGGGTCATCTTCTTCCCAGAGGGTTTACACCTCTAACAGAAAGAGGCCACCTCAAAGAAAGGCATACGCCTCAGCCCAGAGGCGCGCCTTGAGGCATGTTTTTTAAAACACTGCTGATTACGCAATGGAGAGGCAAATGGGGAGTGAAAGGACAGCCAAGATTTCATAGAAACAAAACATGCCCATAATGGAATAAAAAAGTAGAGAACCAAGGGGCCTCATGTCAAGCCAATCTGTATTTAGAGAAAGATAAAAGAGTAAAAAGTTGTACCTTCAAGAGCACTAGAAGACGGTGCCTCAAAGCCCTATCATCTGTCCTATCCAACAGAACTGTAATGTGAGCAGTGCCCTCAAAAGGACCTACTGTTTTGTAATGCTGCTCATATACAATTGCCATTGCTCTAGCACATAGCTCTCTCACGGAATATCCTCCTCCACCTCCAAAACCATCTAGTCTTCCCATGTCGCACCAATCATCAGATGCACCCATTTCATCAGGAACAGCTCCATCTACTGTAAGTCCTATGTCTGCGTCACATAAGAACCGATGGTAGAGTGCTCTAAAGAAGGCAACTGGATCACGCAATGGAAAATCTTGTGCCCTGCCAACACTACCACTCTCAAGCAGCAAACGCAGATAATACTGACCCACGCAAACTTCTTTGGACAAGCTAGGATATCTAACAGAGAACTCAGAGTAGTTCCAAGATATCTGGGGTACACTATCTTGGCCAGTCATAGTATCCGCCGTAGCACCTCCAGGAACAATATCTTCAGTACGCTCCTTCTCAACATCTAACTTATGAACCTCAGCCTGCAAAGTCTCCCTCAACTCTTGCCTAGTGCGCTCATTCCAGATCAAATCTGCACGATTATGATCAAGGCTAAATGCTCGCCAGAATTCAGGCCAATTACAAAGTAGCCTACCAGATCCCACAGGAGTGTTTTCCACAACAACCTGAGCAGGAGCAGGGAGGCCTGTGTTCTGGAAACCAGTAACATTGGAATCAGAATCAATTGACATTGAAGTATTTGCTTCCACTGCCTCGTGAATACTTCTCGACTGAGAATCAGCTGAAGCCACAAAAGCTGAATGATTGTTTTGTGGAACCCCTGAGGACGCTAACTCTCCAGTGGAATTTTCAACAGTTTGAGCACCAGAAGACTGAATGGTTGAAGCCTGTCCAGAACTCTGATCCAGTACAGATCTTTGATAGTTATCTGACACCTTAAAAGTACCAGCATTTGTCTGTGTCATGGGATCACCAATTTCATAATTGTTTACATTAGGTAAGGAATTCTCTTGAGATGTTGATCCTTTTCCTGTACGACCTTTCCTCTGTTGGAGTAAGCGTCTCTGTCTTCTACTGGTCAAAGATCCTTCTTGATTGGCATCTTCTGATTGAACTCCATCAGAACGTGTGTGCAAATAAGCAACAAGCCCAGGAGGCAGAACTCTGGACAATAAATCCAGAGCTGGTTGATAAGAATCTGCCCAGAGAGCAACAAGCTGTCGACTAACCTCACGTCGCTCACCAGGAGGAAGGAAGAAGGCGTGCAATAAATGTCTCAGCAAAGCACCATCACGCAATGCAGCATCGCGCATGGACTCTGCTGCAATTGCATCTTCTTCTGCAATTGTACGCATAATCACAGCCACTGTTTCTCTAACACTTTCAGCAGGATGTCCAAACAATGCAAACAAACGACGCTTCAAACCAGCTACTTGGCGTAACAGTTCAACAAACACTGTGTATTGTGTCGTCTCACCATGTGGTTCACATATCATTGCCTCAAGAACCTCAACAACGGCCATTGATAATAATGGTGATACAGACATTGGCTTCAGTCTGTTGGCAAGTATAATAGCATAACCCTGATTAGCAAACAACACTGACTTTGTGTGCATGATTGTTGCATGCTGCTCTCCTTTAGAGTCCGTCAGTATATTTGTATCCCCAGGACCACCACCAATAAGAACTGCAACTAGCCCTGCAGCTTCAGCGGCTACACCCTCTGAACCATTTCTCAGTAAACCCATTATTCTTCCAACAGCAGCAGGAAAAGACATCACATGTGACGCAGCAGTTCTTGAAGCTAGTAATCTACGTAAACATGCAATAAAACCCATCACCGTTGCAGCTGCTTTAGGTGAAGGGGGAGGTAAGGGAGGTGACTCTGGAGGAAGATTCGGTGTAGCTGGAAGCATTGTTATTAAAGCCATCAAAGTCACCTCAGGTACTTCTATGTTAGGAGGAACTCCACTATATGGAATACATGCATTGAACTCTCTTATTCTACGCCATAGCTTAGCTCTTGATCCAGGAATGGAACCACCTTCGGAAACTGCATCTTTGGCAGCTGCTGCTAAGTGTTTCAAATGCATGGATGCACTCTCCACATCTGCAATAGGCCGTTGAAGTCCAGATTGTAAATGGACTCTCCCACAAGGTGGATCAATAGGATGGCCTGGCATTGTCAGTCTTGGTAACACAGTCACTGCACATTGACCCTGCACAAATTAAACCTAGAGGTCAACCAAACCCCATGAAAGTGCAATCATGATATTAAACCCTGTCAATTTCTTCAAAAGAACACATCTACCTACTTCTGTTTGCAACACATCACGAACTGCTGCAAGTAAGCTATCACGGGACGTGCTTGCATAAACCTACAATACATCATAAACATCAGAAACATAACCCTGCAATAAATCAGGAACACAAAACAAGGGTAACAAACGCTCACATGGATGGGGCACCCATCATTGAACTCAATTGCAAACATTTGGGGCTCCTCAGCAAATCGAACAAGAGCATTTACTGCAGATAAAGGTCGAACAGTAACAGCCTGCACACATCTAGTGACTATTCTCAACATTTGATATTATTCCATAAAACATACACTTGAATCTATACAGAAGTAAAACCCATAAAAGAGTTTGGGGAAAATTTAACATTTCATTTGTTGGGACTTAAATCTGTTATATGTATATTAAATGCATGCATTACCCATATATACGTAGATAACTAACCATATGAGCATAGTTAGATTTACGCACCGAGCAAGAACATCTCTCTTTCATAATAGTTTATTCAATCTGAAAGGTAGCACTTGTTTTGTAATTGATTCCGGGGGAGGTGGCATGAATGCTTAAAATTAGGCATCTTTGTCATAAAGGAGCTTAATTCAAGACTAGTGCACTGAACTTCATGGCATCAACATAAAGTCTACAAGTGTGCTCTAGTAAATTCATCAGCTTACTTCATAGTTCTCTGGGCGTCTTTCAACAAGTGAAGCTTTTGTCAGAATCAGTTGGCGAGATACAGCATCACCATTCTCTCCAAGTCCACCTTTTGGGCCAACGCTCAAACTTAATCCTGGAACATTTAGAGTTCCACGAGCAGCAGAGCGCAACCTTGTCACAGACCAACCTCCACATGGAGTTTCTTCTGCTCCAACTGCCTCTTTTGCTGCATTATCCAGAAAAAATGATAAATGAATAGCTAAATTTGTTAGCATTCGTGGAATTTGCCAATAGACAAAGTCATCAGAACACAAAAATAACAAATAAAGAAGATAATTACTACATAGAGACCACTAAAAAGTGTTCAGAATGAACTACCCCTTCGCTTTATATACTCCGCTATCGTGAGAGATTGAGAAGTTTCCACAGTTAGTGACACCCCAACCATAGACTTTGCTGTTTTCGTCTGCATTACAATGTTTTATAACATGAGTGCTAATCCAAGAGGCGTATTCAAAAGAGTCCCATAGGAGGGTTTTTGCATGGGGGGCACTTCAGACGTAAAATTAATCTCACAGAAATATCATTTACATGAAATTCTAAAAAAGTTAAAATTTCAACAGTTCAAGGTCAGACATACCAAATTTGCAATTATGGCGGAATTTGTGGATCCAGAAGCAGCTTGAAAAGCTTTAGATTTTCTTCCATATAAAGGACAAAGAACAAAACCTCCATGTTCACTACCTTTCTTCCCATAAGCATCAGAAAGAAAAACAATGGCAGGAGAATCGAAATCTCTGAAATCCAAGCACCAGCGAAGGTCTCCACTTTTTAAATCAATCAGTTCAACCCCAACATAAGTAACTTTCAATTTCTGCCCAAGCCATCAATTGTTACAGAAAATCAGTTTAAAAGTTATAAAGAGCAAAGTAAACATGTCATTTCCCATTGCTAGCCAATCAAATAAACATACCAGTTTAGTAAATATTACAAAACGGTCATATACTGACGAGTGACATGCATGCATCTAGAGTGACTCAAACAGTGTCAAAGGTAAACTATTTGGCAAATGAACATAATTTTCACTAAAGATCCAAGTAATAACCACCATGAAAAGTAACCCCGTTTCCATATTTTCTATAGTAAAACTATTTGGCAAAGAAGCATAATTTTCACTTAAGATCCACTCTTCCAAGGAAAACTTGCTCATTGCTAACAATACCCCCATTGGAAGAGTTGAAGCAATCATATTAGTAGCCATTGAATCTTCTACTAACAAATTTATCAATTGCCATACAGAATCTTCTACTAACAAATTTATCAAACTAGTGCAGTAAAAGAACGACATTGCACAATCACCAAGAAGCATTGCAAGAGAGGCAACTTACAAAAGTGACCCACTCGGCATTTCGTCTCCGTAGATGAAGCACCGGAAATTCGGCGACGGCGCCCAACCGATTCCCCCTAATTCTATGCAACTCGGTCAATATACTCGCTCTATACCTCGATGAGAACTTAATGCCCTTGAATTTTCCACGGCCGTCGGTCCGAACACTCAAATTGAACTCATTTGAGTTCTCGTCGCGGCCGATGATAGGCGCGGCGGAGTCAAAATCGGAGGCGACCTCGTAGGAATTGGTGACGGAAAGCGTCGCAGGGTCCAAGGTGGTTATGGTGACATTCGAAAGGCAGAGAATTCGCTTGTATCGGCCACGCCATGAGTGCTTGACAACCAAGTAGCGAGCGAGGTACTCGGGCTCTTCGACAGGGGTAGGGGTAGAACGGGAAGAAGATTTATTGGAGCTGTCCATGGCTCTAGGTATGGGCGCGGCTGAGCGGTTTTGATCAGATGTGTGGCGGCTCACGGATTCTACGTGTGGGAGGTAGTGGAGGGTGTGAGTGCGAGGCGCATTGTTGTGGCGGAGAAAGAACCAGAGTCCCGAGCCGGCTTGAGCCGGTGGTGGCGCAGAGGCCGCCGCCTGAGACCGAGACTGATTCGCCCCCAGCTCTGACGGTTATTTACGCGTTCTGCCACAGCTTCCAGTTTCGATCGATTAAGCCCTAACTGAACCTAATTGAATCATCTGAGATAAAAATTTGAGGCTTTGAATGGAATTTGCGATCCTGATCGGCTGTCTGCAAATTGCGTCCAAGAATTGGAATTGAAATGAACAAGATTCTTATTAAAAGATTAATTTTTCAGAGTTCTTGAGAGATAGAAAGGGAAGACAGCTGGGGAGAAGAAAAGCTGTGCTTCGCTGTGTCACGACTCATAATACTGTGCTTCGCTAAAAGCTACATCATTCTCCTTGGCCTTGACACATTCTGCGGAAGATACCGTCACCTCACTGTGACCTATTTGCGATGACGTGGCGGTAAAAAGCGTGCTACTAGATCAACCGCTTTTTGTATTCTCCGTTTCTTCTCTTTTCTCTTCCTTTCTAATTTTGTTGGAAAATTTGTTGACGAGTTACCATCCAAAGCGATATACTACTTCAAATTAATGTAAGGAGGACTCAAACTTTTAGTGCAAAGGCATGACTCAAATTTTAGTGCAAAATAGGGATTTATTGTCTTGATTAACGGGTCTAACTCACTTCTACGTCTTACCAATTTATTTTATTATAAAAATAAAAAAAATTACCAGCTCACAAAGACCACATTTTCATCCTTTATAATTACCAGGGGTGATTGGTGAAGATAATTGGCCTTGATTGTGATAATCCATTTTTTCGATTTCTAATGATGGGGAAAGGTTTTGGGATGGATGGCCACCCAAAAACCTAATTATTTGAATAACTTCATATGACCGACACAAATTAAAAATAGTATTGCCCGACTCAAATTAATTAAAGCAACTAAGTCGAGAACAACAGTAACAAATTTGTACTCTTCATTGTAATGAGCAATTATGGTTTTTTGTTTTTTTGTGTGTAAAAGAAGCAACTACACAGAGTAAACATTGTACAAAAGAAACTCATCATCAAGGGACCCTCCTACTTCTTACAACAAAACATCCACAGAAACCCACCATGCTCTCTTCTCTCTCTCTCTACTTTTCTCTTTCCGTAACTTCAAGTTCTGATGCATCATCATCACCGGTAGTATCCGAGCTGACTGGAAGAGATTTAGAAGCAGCAACAGGGAAGCACTGCATAAATTGTGACAGTCAGAAAAGAAGTAAATGTTAATCAAAATTCTGATACCATATCATAAAAGAGGGGGGGGGAGTAAATAGAAACCTACAACTTGGACATAATAGTTGACTAATAACAAAACATTTTGCCGTATTTAGCCTAACAATTCAAGTTGTGCAAGAAGCACACAATGCCTCCTTCAAGACTGACAAGAGAAATCTTGGAAGAAGGGTGGCAATAGTAATTATCATCCTAGCAATTTATTAAAGCAGCTGATAACAAGCAAAGTTACCAGAATCATCACACAATCAGAAACATTAGTGGTAATTACTACAAGACAATGTAAAAAAAAAAATTGAAGCAGGAGAGTCAATACCTCCAGGTCATACAGCATGTTGATCGAGGCTTCCAAGTCATCATCATTAGCAGAGTGAACATGAGCAAGGCAATGTTCTGATATGTTTGGAAACATGAATGACAGATAAGCCAGATGTATCTCAGAATCTTCATCTATGTACTGCACTTCAGCCTGGTTGCTGATCTTCTGCTGTAAACCACTCTTTTCCAGACCATTGTCAATGACAAGAGCCTCAATGTCATGGATGCTAAAGTCAGAAGAAGCATCACCGCCTTCGAAATAGAACTGTGCCGTCCCGTTGTGGCCTTCAGAAGGAGAATTGAACAGAGCAGTTTCATGGTTAGCCTCCTCTTCTTTCTTGTTCAGTGGTATGTATGATGCTGCATGGGGATTCAAAGATGACATGGTTGAATTCATTTTCTTAATTCCTGCATTAAAGGGAAGCAAAATTAAGCCCGGCCAGAAAAACTAGAAGAGCAATCTTGAGAAAATGGACTTGCCTTCAATAGGAATAGATGAATCGTAATTATTGCTCAATTTGGAAATATATTTCTAAAAAAATATGATTGGTGCCTACTTTTATTAGAAATATATAAGCAGCAGCGTATAGCTTTCAATTTATTTTTCTTTAGAAGACTGGTGATCCAAGCAAGGTATCTCACAGGCCTACATTCATACAGATTATAGACAGCAAGAAAGGCTAAAAACTGGCGGGCCTAGGAATTTTTTAGCGGATGTGCAATTTTGAAAGGCTAAAAACTTTTTGTGGATTAAACATCTAAAGTTTTTTACCTAGATTGACTTTAGGTCCCTTCATGCATTCATATCATAATTGTTTTATGTAAAAATATTGACTAAATATGAAAAATGGTTTTTCGGAATAATCATTTTCTCAAGATAATTTTTGGTGGCTTTTATTCCTTACATATTAAATAAGAAAACTTGATTTTATGGGATTTTAGTATGAAGTATATATTGACTTAATAAGCCATCATTTTTAGCCTAAATCGTATCTTGCACTAAAACCGATTTTTCATATTTTGATTTGGTGGGAATTTGATTTTCTAGTATTTTTATTTGAATACAAATTGGGGGTACTTCCTTATTTACATTGTAAACTTAAGTAAACGGAGTACTATAAAAATAAATGAAAGTAAAAGAACAAAGACATTTATTTAAATATTGAAAATGGAAATAAGATAATCTGTACATCAGCTGAGCAAATGGGCAATTTGAAGCACTTACAATGGTTTTTCCGGCGAAAGGAGGTACAACATCTCCTTGTGCCTTAATGGGTTCCCACTCATACTAATAAATAATTACCAGAAAATACTTGTGATTTCACCCTTTCTGTGTCGACAAAATTAAAGGCGTTTGGTTGTCTAGAAAGAAAAAAAGAAAAGCGCACACACATAAAGAAAAAGCATGAAAATCTCGAATAACTTTGCCATGCAATGAAAAACTCCATAATCAAAGGGATACATGTGTTCCGCGTGGTTGATAGACATTAGTGACCAAACAGAAAGTGAGAGAAAATAAAAGAAACTTTGCGTAGCATAGAGCGCAACATAACATAATCAAGATTCGTAAGAAAAAAGCATAGAAATGTAAAGATGAACAAACCTCATGTTTGCTTGCTGAGAAAATCTAGGAAAAGAAATAGAATAAAACTAAAGCTCATGGCACATTTGGCAGTGTGTGTGAGAATACCCTCCTAAAAACAACAAATAAAATGAAACTCTAATGTTAACAAATATTTAAAATTGTCAAATAGAACTTGCCCGTAGGTTGATCCTTGAGTCCAACTAAATGGGCCAATTCAAAAGTCCAAGGCGCAACAACGAATGGGCTCATTGCTGAATATGAGCCGAACAAAACCCAATTTTATTTTTCTCTGTCTCCTTTTCTTTTGGGTTCTCACCCCAGAAATTGAAGAAGCGGATTTGCACATACAATTTTTTTTCCTATTTAATGAAAGAAACTATCTGAATTAAAAAATTACTAAGAGTGTCTGAATTAAAAAAGTTGTGTTAACATTAATTATCACCTAATGTTACTAATTCATATATTTATCATAAGACATAATGAATAATTCATGTCGTAAAATATAATATTAATAAATAAGTATTCGTATTATAATATTAATAGATTAATAAATAATAACATGTGACAATTTCCGTCACAATTTAAAAAATTTCGCGAAAAGTAGCTCGTGTATAGTTGGACACAATGCGATTCAATTGTCCCTAGTAATTGATGATCAATTTCTGCCTCATAAATCATGACAATGTGGTAGCTTCATTTAGCTAGCACTTTGTTCACCGTTCTCTGCAAGAGACAAAAGGTCCGTGAAGCTTTTTGTGGCAGATTCCGGCAAGCAAATACACACAAGCATTGTCCCACTAGGATCAGCCTCCGCTTCCGGCAGAAAAACACAAACTTGCGGTGTGGGAGTGAGATCTATAGGGCCAGCATACATTGGCCTGCCCCATCCAAAATCTGCAGAATCATATATTGAAAATCTAGTCCATTGAGTTATTGTCAATTTGCCTCCAAACTCCAGCCTCCTTGGCCTGTCCACTTCAACATAATCCACCGTAGACCTCAGATACTCTTCCGAGATGCCAAGCCGGGCTTCACGAACCAACCGCGCCGTGTCCGGCAACCTTCCATACACAAGCTTTCTCACAGTGCTTATGACACAAGCCAAGCACACCACATTCCCATAAAAACCTTCTTTCAATGGCGGGATTTTGAGCTTCTGGCGGGCATTGACTGAGAAGGTTAGCCTGAGCTCGTAGTTCAATGGTTTTACATCAAGTGCTTTCACCCATGATCTCCATATATGAGCAGCCATCGCATCAAATGTGCTGCATGTAATATTGGACATATCATCTTCTGATTGAGCCAAAGTTTTCAACCAGGCCTGGAACTCGCGGCTTATTCTGTAGCATTTTTGAACAGCTTTGGTTTGCCAGAGGCTCATTGTTAGGCTTGACCCGTCCTCGATTCTCATGAACTCAATATGTGGGAATTTCACCAGCGGTGGATCGCGAGGCCTGAAAAAGTCCCTGTCCCAGCATGGCTTAGGGTTTGTGATCAGTGTACCTGCTTTGGCTGTGGCAGCCCATGAGCTGAGAAATTGCATAGCACCAAGCCCATCAACAATGCAGTGGCAGATTCTCAGGCCGAGGCTAAACCCACCGCAGCTGAAAAGGGTCACCTGAGCTATCACCAATGGCATGTCGAGCACTTTGTATGGCTCTTCATTTGGGAACCTAAAAATCAACGGTGACCATGCTGGGTTTGGCACTTTGAGGTCTCCGAGATCGGACAAGGACATTTCAGAGTGAGCCTCCACCATGAGAGCTCCTTGGTCTTGCCCGAAAAACACCTCTAGCTTTCCATTGTTGGTCTCTCTCAGCCTACCCGATAAAGGGTAATAAGGAACCAACACACTAGCAAGAGCATCACGGAGTGTTTTCATAACCGGTCTCCAGTTATCTGAGGCATAAAAGTATACTGTGGGAGTGAAAACACGGGCTCCAACCACATCATCGAGGTTCGAAAGGTAAAGACTTTGGCCCGGAGCGGTGGGAGCAGGCCCTGAGGGCATGACTGGGACCATACGATCAATGGTAATGGGGATGTGGAGGTGAGGGAAATGGAGCTCTTGAACCCACGGAGGAGCCATGAGAGGTGCTGCAGGTAGCTGAGGCTATCCATGCCGAATAGCCGCATTTGTAGAAGATCACTTTTGTCTTTGACATGCAAAGATGCTTGGGCTAAATAGATGGAGGATTTTAAAGTTATTGGTATGGAACAGTTGGTGGTGATATTACTCATGATCAAAAAATATTTATTCTTGATTGAGTTAGTCCTGCAGAGAATTCTTTGTAAACAATTTTGTACCTTTGTGTGAAGTGTCCCTTCGTATGCTTTCTCTTGTACCGGATGTGTGTTTTTTTCTCCTTTGATACTTATAGAGGGCATAGAAAAAACACATGGTAAATGCATAAAGAGGACCATCAATTGAAATTTTGTTGGTAAACATTCCAAGAGAACTGTTTGGCTTGAGCAATTGATCATATGAGAATTAAACATGATACATTTAACTATACCTACAAATTCACACTAGGCCTCTGTAGCATACCTATGATTTATGACTGAACGCCTGAAGGATATATTTCTATAAGTTCACCATCACCAAAATTTTACCGGACAAGAATTTACCCTCCCAGGGTAAGTACTCTTTTTCCCAAATTGTACCATTTTCTGGCTATCATTTGCAACTTGGTCGGCTTCCAACAGCAAACACTTTTAACGTATTATAAAAGCACCTCTATTCTTGCGGAAGGAGCGCTATCTCAATTTCTTGGAGCGATTTTCCTTTTGTTTCCACCACATTTCGTTTCACAAAAACCACAGCCAGCATGCAAAAGGTGCCAAATATAGAATACAGAAGCCGCGGGCCAAGTTGTTCCAACAGTTGTAAGAATAGCAATCCCACAAAGAAATTTATCACCTGAAAAACACCCGTCACAGGATAAATGAAACCATAAGATAATTGAATTCCGTTTTTTAATTCAGAATCCACATGGAGGAAGAAACTGATTTACAAAATTAGTAGATTTCTAAAGCTCCACAACTACTAGGAGCTCTTGCCCGAGCAATGCTCAGATCACCCGAACAAAAAGCCTTTAACAGCAGGAGACATAATAAAAAAGTTGACATGGAATTATTCAGAAGGAGAAAGAGAGAGTTACCCAATGCACTGACATACAGACAGCCATTGCTTTTGCCCTAATGCGGCTGGGGAATATTTCTGGTAAAAGGAGACCTGGAACTGGACCAGCTCCTAGAGCAAATGTTAAGACGAACCTGCACAAATTTTTCATATTTATAGACATCTTTACCCGGTTTCTCCAAAACGCACTAATAGCGTTCTACCATCCATGCCCGATTTTGGGGTAAATGATTGGATAATAGAACTTCGAATTTTTTTAATTTTTGCCTCATTATTCATCATTTTCCTACATTCAACTCACTCATCTTAGTTGCTGCTTATTACAAGGGTCCCATGAAATCAGAAGGTGCTGAATCATGGGCTATAATTTTCCAAAAGGTATTCAGATACATAAAATATCATAATAAACCAAAGAATATATTCAAGCATATATCATCACATTCACAGAGGCTAAGGACACACAAACATCATTGTAGCACATGCACAGTAGTAATAAAAGAACTGATCAGTGGCAATATCGTGAGCAAAATTTTCATGTAGTTACGCTTACTGGTTGCATTGCATCCATGGTCATATAACATAAGATTAGTCTTCGAGATGTAAAGTTCAAAATTAGTACTCACATCAGCATTCCACCAACAGATAGGTACAGTGATCCAGAGCCTGATGAATAAAAGCTTGCTGCAGCAACTTGAAGAGACATTGATATTGCCTGAGTGGATAAAATGCATTACATAATCGTCAGCCTAGCAAGATCATTAGCTCATTTTGTTTTTGAAACCAAAAACAGAAAGGATAGACAAAAAGTTTTTGAGTGGCCACTGGTTGAGCCGTGCATGATATTAGAGGTAGATTTGGAGAGCTACTATTTAAGTGATAAACGATAAATGGAGATTTCCAGTGTCCTATCGCAGTATCACATTACTCTTTTACCATTCCAACATTAAAGCCCACTTCCATCTTTTCCTTTGAATCACAATGATTTTTCCTATGTTATTTTTAACTAGTCTTTCCATTTTATATGAAAGTGCAGCTTCAACAAAAAGAAAAAAGATTTGCAACTTCGATTTACCATGCCAAAGAAGCTCCATAAAAGCAGCAGCTTCCTTCCTACTTTATCCATCAAAACCATTGCAACAATAGATCCTGAAAATTATAAAATCCATCCAGTCAAGAGACAGAATGCACTAGTTTTAGATAGGTGAGTATGCAACTAAGAATCGAGGTATACCTGACAAATTTGCAATTCCTATGAAGGCATTTGCAAGGCCTGATGGTACTCCGGCACTTTTAAATACAGTTGAGGAGAAGTAAAAGACAGCATTTATACCAGATAGCTGTTGTAAAGCAAATAGGGTTGACCCAATAAAAACAACTGCAAAACAAATACGTAAATAACAAAGCACAGAAAGGGGAAATAAATACACCACATATGGATGGGGAGCCTATATATGCGCAAAGCCCATAGGAATTACCAGAAAGCATTGTATACCTCTAAAATGGCGGCCGTACAGCAACTCTGAAAGCCTTACGGTATCTGTGTCATCTCCCCTGTCCGACTTGGCTAATTCTGCCATTGCAGTTTTGACATGTGATCCACCAAGGAGCCTCTCAAATTCAGCTTCAGCCTCATAAGTTCTTCCTTGCTATATCACATGTAAGAGAGACAGTTAACATTTGTTTTCGGGGAAACAAAGAACAATTTAGGAGGACTATCATCTCCCAAAGCAGTACCAGACATTGAAAAAAATATATTACAAGAAAAAAATGGTTTATTTTATTATTGGCCCTTAACTAGCCCTCCCTCCCGCTACAACTCTAGATGTGTCAGTGAGAGATTGCAATTCAAACGCTCAAAAAGCCTAGGAGAATAAAGTTTTCTCAAAGTGAACAGCATCCATTAGGGTATAATTTATGCTCAAGATGTTCAAAGGAAAGGACAGGATAGGAAAGGGGAGGACAGGACAGGTTTACAATACATGCATTCCAGACAGTCGTTTGGCATGTTACTGCCTTGATTCAAATGTGACTTTCCCAAAGACTTAATTCATTGTGAGCAACAGAAAGCAATTGTTATAGAGACTCATACATAGTCGATATTTTACTATTTTCAAATAAAGACAAATGAGAGAAGACCTTATGTAGCCAATGTGGACTCTCTGCACAGAATACCATGGCAAGAGCAAGTATTGCAGCTGGAATTGTAGATACCCAGAAACAAACACGCCACCTGACACATAAATTAAGATAGTAAGTTTGAAAGATTAAATAGAAGCAGAGATATTGTGAAGCCTATCATGTTCTTTACCAGCCAACAATTTCTTTGACAGGGATTCCAACAAAAAGAGCCCCCATTAGTCCAAGGCATGTTGCAATCTGGATGAGACTGCCATAAGTACCCCTCACAAAAGCAGGAGAAACCTGCTCAAGTAAAAGAGGAAAAATCAGATAAGATAAGAAGCACATGACTTACTGATAATTACAGAAAGGTTTATGCTAGATTACCTCTGTCACATAAAGAGAAGCAACAGGAGGGCCCAGGCCCATACCGGTCCCAACAAATAACCTCCCCAAAAGCATGCCAGCAAGAGTTTTTGTTGATGCACTGCAAATGCAGGTGGTACTTTTAGCCAGAATTCCTTCCAGTCGTATTATAAGAGGGACAGGGTGTGTAGGTGCATATGAGTTTTGAGGACTACTTTTAGTTGTGGTTAAATATAAATGTGTGTGGTTACATATGTATACCAGCAGATCATATACCTTCAATACCAAAACCAGACTAATCTTCACTGAAACTAGTGATAAAAAGCATCATCTAAAGGGAAAAAAAGTACAGCCCAACTTATGTATGAGGATCAAAGAGATCTACAACAGAGGTACATGAAAATGGGCTCTGCCATAAAGTTGTTTCACAACTCACAAGATACGAGGAACCTAACTACTAGACAAAAAGGACAATTACATAATCCAGAGAGAAGAACCAATCTCACAAAATAAAGCTCCATGTAGTGCTTAATCAAAATGATAATCCTGTGACACAGTTGCTTTTCAAAGTAAATATATTACCTCATAACAGCACCGATAATCATAGGCAACGCGCAAAGTTGAAAAGCCCTCCGACGTCCAACTCCATCAGCTACCCATCCACTGAATAATGATCCAACAAACGCACCTCCTAAACATGTACTCACTACCAGACCTTCATTTGATATAAATTATCAAACCCATTAGAAGATATAGCTGAATGCAAAAATCAGAAATTACAATAGAACTAAGAATGAAACAAAATATCAACTTCATGCAACCTTCTGCCAAGGTATTCCCCTTGAAGCCAAGATCTTTAGAAATGCTTTCAAGCGGTTCATTAACTACCCTGGACAAAGCAAGAGTTATAAAAAAAAGGGGTATTTTTTTCTTTCATGCTTCAACATAAAACAACTGTGAGAGAGAGAAGAAGTGAAGTGTGAGCACCAACCCGAGATGGTAGCCAAACAAGAATGAAGATAGAGTTGCCACTACTACATGGGGGAAAGAAAGCCTCCAGGAGGGATTTGTAGGTTCTGGAACTGTACTTTTCTGTAAAAGAGCTAAAACACATACCCGAATTAAGCCCTTAAATGAATTCTATATATATCGTAACTTAGTGCTCAATGCTTAAACAAGAAGACCTTAGAAGAAAAGAGTGGTGTTCAGAAACAACTCTGACTTTGCTCTTACTGGTGCATCACTATAGATAACACATAGCATAAATATACTTCAGATGATCAATAAATTGAGTTACCTGAGTTTTCTTCCACATCTATCGCATCTATAAGCTCTTTTGCTTCCATGTCAACGGTATTTGTATAGTCTCTCGATGACAAGCGCTTGTACATGGAGTAAGCTTCGCGTTGGCGGCCACGCATGCTAAGCTTGCAACCAGCCTTCCTTACAAATTAAAATAATAATTTAGAATGATACCTTTGTAATACTAATATCCATCACTTCGATCAAAATTTAAAATACAAGCACTAACTTAACAGATGGCAAAGGAGACGCTCAAGACACGAAACTTATCTAATATTCATCTTCTGATCTATTTTCTCAGGAGCCAAACAGATAATAAAATCATTATTAAACAAATAGGAAAGAAAAAACACAAAACAGAGCATCTGCCAAACATGTCTACAATAAAACCGATTAAATATGAAAACAAACTCAAAATTCAAACAGAAGCAATAATCCATGATCAATTAAAATGCACTAATCAACAATTGAAAATGATGGACTAAAATCAAAATCAAACCAGAACGACTCAACGAGCTCCAAGCTACGATTCAAAGAAATTCAACTACATATAAACCTTTGAAAAAGCTAAGTACCTTCTCTAAGTTCCGATCATCCAACGGATCTGAAATACGAGCAGTGAATCAAGGACGTGCGAGAATGGATTTCGGCGACTCTGACACTCTTCACTCAAACTCCTTCACGACTCTGAAGTCTGAACTGTACGAACCTTCGCGAACAAAGCTCTCAACCAGATTGTCTATGCGAGAGTGAGAAGTAGTGCGTGTAAGATTGGGCCTGGTGCGGTGGTTCTGGTGTTAGAAAGGACGAGTGAGGAAGGAAGGAAGGTCTTGCTTAATTATGGAGAAAGCAACGAGAGAGTAACCTCTAGTTTTCTTTCGAGTCTAATACAGAGAGAAAAAAAACAGGGATACAGCTTATATTTAATTAATAGTTTATTTCTGTAAGGTATTTTTACTGTAAAATACGCCAAGCGTGGATTGGGTGCTACTGTGGGTCAAAAAGATGAGGGCTGTCAATGTCTTATGAAAGATACGACGTCGTATAGTTTGGCTTAATTGTCATTTTCAAATTGTTCCACGGTCCACGTTCTACCGCGTGGCTAAGTGCAAAGAATGCAGGGTGTCCGGCTGCGGGTGAGTTAATTTTGCGTGCCACGTGTTGGAATTGTTGGTAGTCGGTCTCTGTGACGTAAGAACCGGGGCAGCTTCCATCTGCATCTTTGAGATTTGAGTTTTTGTGTTTAGTCCTTGAAGTTTGATTAAATTGCAAGGAGGGCTTAGAATAACAATTGAAAAGTTATTGCGGGGACCACATTTGTGGGATTATATTATGGGTGGGCCCGCTATGATGACGCGTGCACTAGGTTCAGTGACTTCCATGGTAACGCCAAGCGATCACATGAAGCAATTGATTTGAAAATGGGATGTGAGAGTCCCTCCCTGAATAATTGGGCTAGGCTGTGGCTCTTTTTCATTTCTTTTAATAGAGTCGGTCTTTAGATTAATTGGATCTTATGGATAAATAATAATTGGGCCAAAACCCACCTAAAGAAAATCCGTAAACAACTTCTTTTTAAATAAATAAAAATAAAAATCATTTCATGCCTTAGACAAATCATATGTAATTAAATACTAGTCCCTTTACGCATGTGCTAATTGATTTATTTATTTATTTATTTATATTTTGGTATTAAAAAAAGATAATATGGGTAGTTATGTTCCGTAAAAGTATGACTTATTATTATTTTTAATTTTATTTTTAATTTTTTGTAAATAAATGTGAATTTACCATATTATCCTCATTTAATTAATAATTATCATTCTTAATATTTGAATTAACTAAGGACATTTTCTGGTATTTTGAATGTTTCACAATTCTCTGCCTTTTGTTTTATATATATAGATTATTTTAGAGAATAATTAGTATTTAAATATTTTAATTAATTGCATCAATTACTTAATAAATTGTAACTAATTATTTGAAACTATTTTGTAAAATATTCTATTTAAAGATTATAGCCAAGTCGGCTATATGTTTAAAATATTCTATTTATAGCGTATAGCCGCACGGCTATACTTAAATTATTGTATTTGAAGCGTATAGCCGCATGGCTATACTATTAAATTATTATATTTAAAGAGTATAGCCGCGCCCTTATACTGTTAGACAATTCTATTTAAAGATTCCAGCCGCGCGGCTATACTGTTAAAATTTCTATTTAAAGAACGTAGCCGTGCGGCTATACTGTTAACAATATTGTATTTAAAAGGTATAGCCGCCCGGCTATACTGTTCAAACTTCTATTTATATAGTATAGCCGCATGGCTGGACTGTTAAAATATTCTATTTGTAATGTATAGCTGCGTGCCTATACTTTTAAAATTTCTATTTATAACGTATAGCTGCCGGCGAGTTTTTATCAAAAATAGCCAAAATTTACCCCATACTTTCATAAATGTCAGTTTTATAAAAAACTTTCAAAAATAGTCAAAAATCCACTTAAATAGACTCAAATACCCTCAAAACTAAAACCACATAGATCTAAAATGCAAAACCCTACTAGATAAAAAATTAGAATTTAGTAGGCACATTTACTGCACTAGTCGAACTCCCTATACAGTAAGTGCCGTTATTTTTATTTTTATTTTGTTTCCCTTGCTTCTTTGTTCTCTACCATTTTTTTTAATAAACATATGCAGTGCCAAGCATGGTTGTGCTCATGGGATCTTAACAGTCCACAACATATATATACAGGTTTTGATCCTTAATTATCTCGTTATATGCTTATAATCATTTGGACCTGTTTATGAAGTGAGTCATACATACATGATATGATACCGCATAGTGTCATCTTAAATATTGTAGTATCAGATCCGTATCTGTTCATCCCTTTACTGGATATCATGGTTCTTTTTCTTGTTTTACTATAATCCATCATGCTTCTTTAATGTTCATGATGGAAGAATTTTTATTTCTATTAAAAAAAAAAAAAAAAACTTATATAGTATTCTCTCAGAAACTTTGCACAACCAAGTTGGACTTGAAGAATTAGCCACTTGGACTTGAATATAAAAGTGTGTATTGTATGTGATTAGTGCTCTACATGGAGATGGAGGAGGGGACTACCTCTGGGCTGAGGACGTGAGTAATGGAATGGATGGTTAGAAGATGGAAGCGGGATCCACAAGTGCGATTTCCTTTTCCTAATGTTTCCCGAATTTGTCCAAAAAATATATATAATCAAATAGTAGTAGTTTTAACTTTTATGTAGGTTTTAGTTTTACAGGCATTTGAGTCTATTGAAGTGGATTTTTAGCTATTTTTGAAAGTTTTTACATTGATGAAAGTATGGGGTAAATTTTAGCTATTTTTGATAAAAACGCGTTGCTGGCTGTGCTTTTAAAATATTCAATTAGTGTATAGCAAAGAAACTAATTATATATATTTAAATTATTTTTTTTAAAAGCAAGAAATTCTGTCTAGACGAAATTTCGTCGATAAAGGTCTATGCTAGCAAATATTTGTCAGATTAGACCTCTCTCGACAAAATGAACCTATGTCGACGAACTATCGTCAGGAGAGGTCTCAACCGGCAAATTTCACCGGAATAGATTTGTGCTGACGGAAATCGTCGGGATATGTGTTTTAAAAATATATATTTAAACTTAGAATCTTTAAGTCAATAAATTTTTATTTTTAGTAATAAAATAATATCTTAGCCTTATTTAATTACTTTTATTATTAATTATATTTTAATTATTATTTATGTGGTGAATAAGTAGTATTAAATATTTTTAATAACTTCATAAATTCTATTACTTGATAAATAGTAATTAATTTTAAAAAAATTATAGAGAATAATCGCGTGGCTATACTTCAACTTGTTAAAGTCTAAGTCAAGGCACCCTCGGGTATAGTGTTAGGTCCGGTTATGTCGTACTAACCATATATTGAAATAAAAACCCTAATCGTAAAACTCTAGATGGAGTTACGTGAGTATCCAAGCTTAATCGAGTCATAAGTACCCCATAGGAGGCTTATGGTTAGGGTTCGAGGCTTGAGAAATATTTTGGAACAAGTTAGGAAGCTAAAGTCTTTGGTTCGAGACTTGGATTCAGGCAACCTAATTTTGTATAAAATAATTAATTACTATTTGTTAAGTAATTTATGAAATCAGTCAAATATTTAAACTAAAAATTTAGTAATTAAAATATAATTACTAATTAAAGTAATTAAAAAATACTAAGATATTACTTAATTACATATATTAAATTAAAAAAGTTTGCCAAAAAACAAAAGTTAAGAAACTAATTTTATACTTTTAAAGTGTATAGCCATGCGGCAATACTCTTGAAATATTCTATTTAAATAGTATAGCCGAGCGGCGATGCTGTTAAACTATTTTATTCAAAGAGTATAGCCGCTCGGCTATACTGTTGAAATGTTTATTTATAGGGTATAGCTGTACGGCTATACTCTTAAATTATTGTATTTGGGACAGCAGATCTCAACTCCCAATTAAACACACACACACACACTGTCAAAATAAATATACGAATAACTCATATACGTTACTATTCATATTCCTTAAACACCCCTATCCTCATTACGTCAAACCAGGAATAGTGTCACCCTTCTCCGTAATTTCAAACAAAGTTCTCATACCCACTTCTAGGGCTTGCATTACCCTCGCACCTCTGTCTTGCGACTCATCGCTATCGAACAGCGAAGCGTACAGAACGATGGGGTCAAGGGACAAGGACCAAACGACATCGCATCATCAGCCTCTTCTGAGCAGCCTTGTCGTCCGGCCCTCCACCAGCGACGGCGGTGGCGATGGAGCTGGCCGTGGCAGCGATTACGAGCTCGGCGAGGTTCGCCGTGAGCCTCCTCAGTACACTCGTTCGGATCGTTACAACGATGATCCTGGTTCGTCTCTCTATTCTCAGCTTCCATTTTTATTTGTTATGGTGATTTTTGCTCAAATTGGATTGATTACTAATGCTTTATGAATTTGTGTGTTCTTATTTTGGTTTTGTTATATGCCATCCTCTTTTCATTTTGTTATTTTGTTGTACTTAATTTGATTCGTCGTCGGATTTTAGCATTTTATCTTATAGATTCAATAATCATAACTATTCATTTATTTGTGGTGTGTGTTTGAAGTGCAACTTGTAAAACAAAGAGGTTCATGTCATGGAATTTGTTTTTTATGCTTCTATGAGCATAGATTTTGAACTATATCAATTTTGTGTTAGAACTTCTTAGTTCATCAGTAATTGATTTTTGAAGCTTAGTATATGCTTGATCATATTTATGATTATTATAAGCGACTACGGTGAATATTGTCCTATTAGTTGTGATAGTCATACAACAAATGGGTTTCTGGGTTTCTTGAACCTTTTGTTTGTTTACACTGCATGTCGAGCATGTGGATCTGTAACCGCTTATAGAGTGTCAAACTGTGAATAAATTCTGCTATTGTGTCTTACAGCTCTGAATGTGCCTGCAAGAACTTGAATCTTGAGGAAGGCATGTTGGTGTGAGTGCAGTCTTGGATCATGGTCTGGGGGAATTGTTTTTCATATTGTGGGTATTTTTGTTTGTGGGAGATTCATGGGAATCGTATATGATGTGTGAACTCGTGGTTGCTGCATCAATGAATATCGGTTGCTGGGCCTCATTTTGTTGTATTGCCTATGATTGTGGTATTTGTCTGAATTTTTATGGGATTGATGATTAGATTATCGGGTTCATATCAAATAAGAGTTCATTGAAATGCCAATCAAAACTGGAAGTTTGAATGGGATTTATTCTTAAGAATTTCGGGGCACATGACGTGGTGCAAGCATTGTGGGGAACTTAACACCACTAACAGTATCATTTTGGTTATTTTGAATTGCAACCAACAGTAAGGATGGTTTACTTGAGATGCTGCTGGAAGATGGAAAATTTGGTTATCAATTGCAAGATGGTGGAAATTCAGTTCGGTTAAGGGGTACTGAATTTACTATGTGGGTATGTAACACTAAGGAAGATGTGTTTCCTGGGTAATGTTGAGCTTTTCTTGTTTCCTTGGTTTTGTGCTTCTTTGCTTTGTGGTTGGGAATTGTGTTTGATAGTGGTGGTTTTGTTTCGGTCTCATGTTTCATTTTCCTTTTTTATTTTCTTCAGATGCCTTTATAGGATTAGTGGATGGTTATATAGTCACTAATATGAGTTTATACTTCTCAGCATTGTTAAATTTGGTGTAGAGTGCAGGAACATTCAGGAACTTCTTTTAGTATGTTCAATTCTAGGTTATCATGTATGTTGTAGGTTTTTGCCGTCTTTATATTTTCTGGGAGGTTAACTGCTACAGAAAATGGCTGCAGAACCCTTCAGCTTTTGGATGATAATTTCTATCCCCCTTTCTATTTTAAATCCCACTTTGTCTCAACAAATTAACAGGAATTACCTATTCGGGTTGAGCATGCATCAATTGTTTCATCCCTCTATGCTGTTCAGAATGGTTATGCATCGCAGTTCAGTTGCAAGTTTATGAATCTTAGTAGAATCAGGGGTTTTGAATTTTTATAGGAAGATGCGAAGATGGTCTCTGAAGAAATGAACAAATTGGGAGTGGGTAAATTGTAGAAGTATTTGGAGGCTTGAAGTTCAGTTGGTGTTCTTATTGGGCAGTTCATTTCATGTGGGTGTGCACTATTGGTTTCACTGCTACTTGTTGCAGTCATGTTTCAACTGAAGGTCTTGGAACTAATTTGTACTGGGATTGTTGTTATCTGTGCTGGATTAGTATCAAGTACCAATTAGGTGCATATACATCTTCTTTATCTGTAGGCTGCATCTTCTTCCTTATCACTGCGAATGCTGTACAAGGTTATGGTATGGTTACTCCAGATTCATGATTGATGGGGTTTTTCAGATATGTAGGTTAAAAATATGTGGCAAGCTTGTAATGGTTCATATGGTAGATGGATGTGGCTTTTGAAAATAGAAAACTGTGTAATTTGATTGTTCTCGATGGTGAGCAGTTACCCTATGTGTTGAGGACTGTGGGGTTGAGTAAACATGCTTGTTGCTGTATTTACTGGTATTATGCGCCAGTTGTTTGAGAAGTAACAAGGGCAGTTATTGTCTGAACTTCTTATTCTCTTCCACACTTATATGATGTTTCTTTTAACTACCACAATGAAGAGATCCTGAGTGATGGTAACAGCCCTTACAAACTTTGAAATGATCATATGGAAGTTTCAGGGTCACAACTCCTAATCCCTCGGCTACTGACATTATAATCCCGTTGTCTGTTTTTCTGTGCAATTGGTGGTTACTTATCTTTTCCATTCACTACCTTCTCCAGGATATAGAATGCGTGCAGGTTCTGCTTCTCCTGTACACCGCAGGGATGCAGATCATCGATACAGTTCTGAGTATGATCATTCATCTGGTCCCCTACGCGGTCGTGAGTTTGGCAATGCGCGGGATTCCGGTAGATATCGAGACAACTCACCCCATTATGCTAGAGGAAGGGGTGCTGGCAGACCATTCAGTAGAGGTTTAGATGGGCCAGGGCCTGGCCCTGGGCCATTCAGAGGTGAAGGGAGTAGAAATAATCCAAATGTGCGCCAAAGGCTTGGAGACTGGATTTGTCCAGATCCTTTGTGAGTACATTTTCACCCTTTTATCTTCTTTGTTTAGGTTTTCCTCGTTGCAACTTGTCAGTGCTATGACTGCATCGATGTTTCTGCTTCACGTGATTCAGTTTTTAAGGCAGGATTTTGAAAAGGGAAGGACAAGAGAGAGGAAAACTTGCATGTAGACTTACAAAATCTTGTTACAAGTTTCAAGAATTTTATGAATATTCAAATCTATTGAGTAGAACTCTGCAAAAAAAAAAAAAAAAAAAAAAATCTATTTAGTACAGAAGTGGAGCTTATCCAAGTTGCATGTAATTTCTTGCATTTTAATAAGTTTTCTAGGAACTAATCACAGTGATCAAATTATGAATTTTAATAGCTGTATGTAGCATCGTGTGAGATGTTTTTAAGTGCAAGGTGTTCCTGTTTACTGATTGTGGCTTAGGTTGGAAAAAATTTCCTTTCATTTTTGCAATGTGAGTTAATGTTGTAAATATGCATTCATCACGTTCCAATCCTTATATTCTTTACGTGTCTCAGATGTGGCAACCTGAACTTTGCAAGGCGAGAGTACTGCAACAACTGCAACAAGTTCCGCTACGGACCTGGGGGAAGTCCTCGAAGAGGTTATCCCGGCCCACCACCTCCCGGTGGTCCTCCTAGACGCTTCCCTGGTCCTCCAGTTGATCCTCCACTTGGAAGGAGCTTGAATGGTGGCTATAGGTCTCCACCTCGTGGCTGGGCTAGAGATGGCCCTAGAGATTTTGGCGCTGGGATGCCACCTCCAAGGCATGAAGGCAGGTTTCCTGACCATCAGATGCGAAGAGATCGGTTGGATTACTCGGACAACCATAGAGGAAGAACCAAGTTCGATCGGCCAATGCCCATGGATTGGGGTAATAGGGATCGCGGAAGGGATAGCTTCTTTAATGAACGGAAAGCATTCGAAAGGCGACTGCCCTCTCCTCCTTCACCACCACCACCAGCAGCCCACCGTGGCCGATGGGCACATGATGTTAGAGAGAGAAGCCGGTCCCCATTAAGGGGTGGCCCACCGCCAAAAGATTATAACCGGCCTATGTACATTGATCGAGGACGAGATGATCGTCGCGGCATGGGGCGAGGCCGAATTGGAGATGCATATTAACAATAGGCCAGGGCATGTTTTGCTGGTGTAATTTTGTCTCGAGTAGATATCTGTTTCTCATCTAGAGTGTACGGAAGAGTGCGCATAGCTTAGTCCTAATTTTAAGATTTCGTTTTTGAATTGGTTTCTGTGACTTTGAACAGGTTATATGCTCTCTCTTCTGTCAATGTTTCTTGGGTGACGTTTGTCTATATGATGGATATTTCGCTGCTATTCTTGCTCTGTATTTTAGTACTTGAAATCAGTTGAAGCCGACTCTGTATTTTGCTCGGAATCTTCATATCCACAACCCAGTGCAGTAAGATGGGGCCCATTTCTTAAACGTACAAATGGGAAATCATGTTTGTTAAGGCCAGCATTAAATCCACCTTTTTAATGACCATATTGCTTGGAAATTATAGAAAATGCACCTTTTTAATGAACAATTTGTTTCCGTTAACAATTTTTAATGAACAATTTGTTTCCATTAACAATTTAGAATGATGATATAGCGTTAAATGCATTTCTTATTATTATCTAATATAGGTATAATTGGAAATTAAACAAACTTCCAATGCCCTGCCAAAAAGGCCTTATCGTACATAATTTCTTCGTTATAATTATTTTTTTATCAATATTGAAAGAAAATTAAAAACCAGACTTATACGATAATCTGAGGGAGCAATTTATATCAGAATCTGTTGCCGGGCAAGAAAACGAACACAGGATCTTAGGTGCAGAAGGAAACGAACACGGGACCTCGAATGGAAACGAGCACTGGACCTTGAATGGAGGATGAACACTTATAACCTGCAATTCGTTTAAGGAACCACTATGCATTATTATTTGCCTTGTTTAATGGCTGAAACAACTTGAGCAATGTTCTGAAATTTTCGCCTCTCATTGAGAAGCAGCTTTGCCAACTCAAGAGCCCTTCGCTCGCAACCCGCCCGTTTGCTAGCATCACTTATCGCCTCAAAATCCTCAACATGCGCCACTCCGACAATTCTCCTTATCATCTTGGCAGCACCAAATCCCAGGGTGTCATGAAACAAATCTTCCATAAATTTCTTTTGCACAAGCTGCTGAATCTCAGAGCTGTTGTAAATCGCAGGCAGATAGGCCTCACCAGAACCATCTTTGTGCTGATCCCACAGAGCTATAAACTTGTTCTGAAAAAGATTCCAAGTGTTCTCAATTGTCCTCAAAATCCAACCTTTGTATGCTTCTCTATCATTCTTTTCATCCGCATGCCCATCTTGTGCAAAAAAAGCCAAAATCAAGTTGCCCAGAAAAGCACCAACATCAAAACCCATTGGCCCATAAAATGCAAATTCAGAGTCTATAACTTGGGTTGATTCTTGGGTCACCATTACAGAACTGGTATGAAGATCTCCATGTATCAGAGCTTGGGCTCTCTCACAGAAGAGAGATTTCAACTCAGCAACCTCAATCTTCAAAGCCTCATCTTCCCTCAGAGCCGCAGCATCAGAATCAAGATAAGGAGAGGTCCATCGATTATATTTAGAAACTTTATAAGGATCAGAAAAGACGACCTGCTCGGTGAGCCTGCACATCTCCACATTCCCACAAAACTCAGCAACACCCTGTTTGTGCTCTGTTGTGGAATTGTAAATGAGGGAAGTGTAAAACAGAGTCTTCGACATATAATCCGACATGTCTTCCGCCAGCAGAGGGTACTCAATCCCAGCAACCAACCCTTTTCTCAGAATGATATGCGGAGGCTTCAAGTAACGCATTGCAATCAATGACATAGTGCGATCAAAATGATAAACTTCAGGCACGTGGCCGGGACACAAATGACCGTGTTTTTTCAGCGCCGCTGCTTCAAAATAGGCTCGGTCTTTTGACATTGGCCATGCCTCGCCTACGGAACGCACGTATGTAAGAGCCTGCTTGATGACAAAAGAACCAGAAGAACCAACGACGATGAAGACGAAGTTGAGGTTGCCATCTCCTACTTCTTTGATTTCCAAACCGTTGAGGTTGTTGTGGAGCTTGGAACAGAGAGAGGGTACAGATTTTATGTAGTCTATGAGGGATGTCTCGTCCAGTGGCCGAAACTCAGAGAAAGCCTTAGCCATTGCTGTTTGATGTCTTGTGCTTTTGGGTTGAGAAGGTACATAAATAGGGAGGTCTGTCTTATCTTTAGCTTGTGGTTCTCCACCCCATTGTAATCATTTTCAATTTATTTGCATAGAATTACATTGACCAAAACAAAAAGGTGCATGATTCATGAATAACGTGGGAATTAGAATATGGATTGGACAGTGAAGGTTCAATGTTTTAGACTTTGTAAGAGAATTAGGCAATTGGGAGACTTCCTTCTATGGCTGCATTGAACTTGGTCGAGCAAGTAGTATGGATTCATATTTTGACAAAATGTCATAATTAATCTCACAAGTCTGCTTAAGGTTTTGTTAATTTATGACAAGTAATAGTTGGATTCCTTTTTATCATCTCAATGATATGTTCGTCTAACGATACTTTTGATGTCATCAATGGATCCATATAATTTAGTGATAAGAGCATTTGCGCATTAGTAGTCTCATGTTCAAACCCCAAAGACATCTCCTCCAATTGATTACTGGAAAAACGTTTTCTTTTTTCATCTTGCAATTTTGGTAAAGTTAATATTAATCAGTTATTTATAATTGAAAAAATTTAAGAGAATTAGAGGGAAACTTTTTTTTTTTTTTGGAGGACCTTTCCTATTGAAAGGGGCGATAGCATATTAAACTCACACATACAACACGGATGCTAGGACTCGAACCCAGGACCTTGCCTGAGGAAGTAAATACTCAAAACCACTACACTAGTGAGTCCTTTGCAAAAACATTTAAAGCTAAGACAAAAGATGATATAAAATGCTTAATAATCAGATTATATTGATCCAATTCAAGGCAAGACGTTTTTGTAATAGTAAATTTAGGTTTTAGCCATAAATTTTTTTTCACTTTTGGAAAAAGCCAAAGCTTTTTCAAAAAAGACAGAAAAACCTCTTAACTTTCAAATCAAAGACATGCAAATGTAAATGATCCTTTAGGAAATCCAAAAATAAATAAGGGCAATTTTGTCCATTTTGGCTTCTTTTAAAAAATTTCTCTCTCCTTTGGGTTTTTCCAAAGTCTCCCTTTTGTAATTAATTTAGGATTTGAGAAACAGAATTACATTTTAAATAGACTTATTTTTTTGTTGACATGAATTCAGCACGTTTTTTTGTGTTTCAGTTGAGAAGAGATTGTTCTTCCGCATCCTGTCCGTCCATTCCGTGCTTCGTACCAACTAAGAAAAATCTCCAATCACAAATCATAAAGACTTGTTGACCGAACCAATATTCCAATCCCAATTAACTAGCTACCTCAAAGTCTGCAATTTCCAACACGACATTTTTTAGCGCCAACTCTATTTTATTTACTTCTACCCTTTAACCGTTTTACGGGGCCGAATCTTATTAAAATTAACCCGGTTTTTCACCACCCCAATCCAAATCGAGACGTGATCTCTCCAATCACGCAGTCCACCGATAAAACACGTGTCAGAATCTCACTCCCGAAAATCAATTTTTTCTCTGGTGCTGTGCCCACAGGATTTTGATTTCCGTAAGATACTTCCATTCACAGTCTCATCACACCACTTTCACTTTGGTGGAAAATTTGTAATCTTACTAAATCTGACGGTCAACCGCTGACCTTACTCTCTTCTATGAATTCACACCGTCGATTACCACTTTTAACACTCACCGCCAGATCAAACCTAGGATCCCAATCTCACCGTCAAAAAATCACAAAATTGAAATTCAAAACACAGCAAGAGAGAGGGAGGAGAGACGAAGGAGAAAGAAGAAGAACCAGAAAAGAGGGCCTTTGCTGCCTTCTCTCTTCTCAGTCCCCTATCTAATTCTCAAAGCCTCGTTTTTTCTCTATACATTTTCTCTTTAGGAATTTTCTTTTCTCTCACCCTCTCTGTTTTACAATTCGGCGTCGTTTGGATTGCGGCCAACACTGGCCGAGCTTCGCCGCGAATCTTGAGCTGCAAATTCGCACAGGAGTGTTTGAATCTTTTAGATGAATCCGATTGTATTTTGGATCTGAAACCGTGAAATTTGGAAAATTTCGGCTATTATCTGACAGTAATCACTGGATTGAGTTTATCCGCAGAGGAAAAAATTCGAAACTTTGGTGAAATTTGAATTTTTATATTTGATGGGGGAAGCTGACGGGGACGAGTCGGCTCCGACGAAGGGGCAATCGGATGCGGCAACAGCCGCTACGACGTCATCTTCGTCTTCGATGAGCGATGTTCCGGCGAAGAAGCTTGCGAGGCAGCTGGATTTCACGGGATTTGGTGGCACACCGGCGAGTGTGGCAGTGCCGGAGCTCCCTAAACCGCAACTGCCGACCGTGTCGGTGCAACAGAGTCAGCCAAAGCCACCTGTAGTGGCTGTGCCGGTACCCGTTCCACCGCAGCCGCCCATACCTTCAGTGAGGCCTGTGTAAGTTTGTAGCTTTTCATATGAATATGCAATGAAGTTTAATTTGTTGGGAAAATTTTTGCCGCTTAATAATTGTATGGTCCGTTGGTTGCTTATTAGTTCAATTTGATTGAGAAGTTCGGATTTTGGATTGTGAGGTAATGTGGGAAAACTGCTCAAAATTGGAGGCGGCTTGAGAGCATTGTTTTGGAGAATTTAGTCTGTGAGGTGGTATATTTTGGTGTCTATTAAACAATCTTTTGATTTTGTTTGAAGGATTGATTTTGGAGGGCGAAGTTGTTATGTTTTGGGTATCTTTTTTATTATGTTTTGGGGAAGCCATGTGTTTGCCACGAGCTACTCCTACAGGGCTTTTTTTACTCAAATTTTAGTTTTGATTAAAGATGCTTTAGTCTGCGATCAAAATCTCTCTTTGCCTCTCTCTCAATTTCAATTTACAATATCTCATACCCTTTTAAATGTGAGTATTGACTTCTTTTATTTTACACAACATTCGTTGAACTGAGTCCGGGATTTTGGGACCCTGATTTCCACCTCCAAGGAAAGGATGCCTTACCAAGAGGCATTGACTTGCTTTCCTTCTGGATTTGAGATGTAATGTTGGTTATGATTGATGATCAATCTTTGTTCCTTTAATGCATTTACTGAATTTTTTTTGTACAACCTCTGTTTAATTGCACGTAGAGATGCATCTGAAGATACCAGTGTGGCTTAAAGTCATGTGAAACCTCTGTTTATTTATATTTAAACACTGTTATTTTTCTTTCTTAGGAAACCAGAATCCCCAAAATCAAGACCAAGACCCAATGTTGATGCAAAAGATGGTACTCCTAAGAAGCAAAAACAGTGTAATTGTAAACACTCTCGCTGCTTAAAGCTGTAAGTGCATAACTTCTCTGCACTAGGTTTGTATGAAAAAACCATTCCATCCAGGAGTTGATATTTTGTTACAGTTCTTCTGATTTTCTTAACCTTAAATTTTAATGCTTCGTTTTAAGTCTCTTTTGAAACTCTTAATTGTCATCAACAATGTTCAATTTACATGAATTTTGTGTTACAAAGAACTATAACCCATGCATGCAGAAACACGAACATTGACATGTAGCGATTTTCTTGTTATCTTGTGACCAGGTATTGTGAGTGTTTTGCATCTGGAATTTACTGTGACGGTTGCAACTGTGTAAACTGTTGCAATAATGTTGAAAATGAAGGTGCTAGGAGAGATGCAGTTGAAGCTACATTAGAGCGTAATCCAAATGCATTCAGGCCAAAAATTGCAAGTAGCCCTCATGGACCAAGGGATACTCGGGTATGTTTCTCTTAGTTTGATGGACTACTTTCAGACATGATGGCTGTTTTCTTTTACCTTTTATGATAGTTTAAAGTTGAGAGCATTCAAGGATATCTTGTTTTTTGTTTTTTTTTCCGTAGATTTTGTTGGCTTCATCTGATATGAAACTTTGTACTGAAAGCTACGTTTGAGTGTGCATGACATCATGAACTTCTGACTGTTGCTTTTTATTGTTTTTAAGTGGTGAAATTATTACTTCATTACAATTGTAAACCTGACCCTTTTTGCTCCACTGGCTTTGCTAAGAATTTGAGGACACAACATTGCTCTGCAATCAATTAAGTCTTGTAGGAGTGTATGAGAGTATCATTACATGTCGAATTTCTTTTGAATGGTTTATGAGTTTGTGGTGTGTCTGGTCTTTCCATTTTGGATGAATTTTCTATGTTTTTTGCTTTGTTATACCATCACAAAAATGGCTTAGATGAAAGTTAATTCCTTGTTTTACTCCAGTAACAAATTGAATTTTCTACCTGTTAATTAGTATTAAATATTCTGCTGTCAGTGGCTTTAACTATAAAACCCTTCATTGGATGTTATTGTGGGCTGGCTTGGAAATGTGTAGGAGGAAGCAGGTGAGGTTCTGATCTTGGGAAAGCACAACAAAGGATGCCATTGCAAGAAATCAGGGTGCCTGAAGAAATACTGTGAATGCTTCCAAGCCAACATTCTCTGCTCTGAGAACTGTAAATGCATAGACTGTAAGAACTTTGAGGGAAGTGAAGAGAGACAAGCTTTATTCCATGGAGACCATGGAAACAACATGGCATATCTTCAACAGGCAGCAAATGCTGCCATTACAGGAGCTATTGGATCCTCTGGCTATGCGTCGTCACCCCCAATATCCAAGAAAAGAAAAGGTCAGGAACTCTTTGGACCGACAGCCAAGGATCCATCAATTCACAGGATTGGACAGTTCCAACAGGTAAATTTGGTCTCATAGTTAACAAATAACTTTGGACAAATTAGTTGGTGTTTACTCAGTGGAAAAAATGTTGCTAGTAAGAGTATGAGTTTTGAGAAACTCCCCTGACCTATTAAGATTACTAGTAGAAATCATGTTTATTGAGATTCGGATTTTTTTTTTCCGGTTTACTTCATCCTGACACTGATTTTGGTGGTTAAATGCGGAATGCTCTTTGTGTGTGTTTCTTTAATACCATGTTATGTTTTGGGATAGCATCATTAAATGTGTGTTTCATATAATTTTCAGGGAAACCACATCAGACCCCCTGCTCCCTCTTCTCCGGCTTCGGTCCCTGTTAATCGTCTTGGTGGTACTGCAGGATTAGGGCCTTCTAAGTTTACATACAGGTATAATTGGTTTTCGTTATAAACTACTAAAGTACGTGGTATGAAACTAATTTGTGTATGGTTGTTGAAGGTCTCTCCTAGCAGACATCATACAACCACAGGACTTGAAGGAGCTTTGTTCAGTTTTGGTTGTAGTAGCAGAAGAAGCTGCAAAGACACTTGCAGGTAGTTTATTGTTTCATATATGACGAATCACTAGTCTTCAGAATTCATCGTGTAAAATTATATATTTTCTTCCTTTCACATTGTCTTAGCCTGAATGACTGCAAATGATCTTAGGGATGAGATATTGGGAGTTGGGTAGTGTCATACCATGGACCATAAAATGATTAAATCTGGAAAATGTTTAGAGTGCATCTCTTTAAGAAGTAAAATGCTTGGGTGTTAAAAGTGATAATACTGACTGTGAATTGCTCCAGAACGTATAGTCATTTCTACCTAGACAATGAGCTGTGAAACATCACTTGTGTGGTAAATTAAGTTTTACTAGTTAAGCGAGAACTATAATCTGCCTTCCAATAAATCACCTTCCATCTCTCATCTGATTTTGGTTTGTCTTTGTCTGGGTAAAGACACATCTAACTACTGATAGGGCATTATAGGAAAAATTCAATTGTAAATTATCTATTATGTAGTGACCTTTCAAGTGGTTCTAGTAAATATAAAAAGTTGTGCCTTGGTATGACTGAACATTAATATGTCCAATCTATCCCAGAACAAAGGAATACAGCAGAGAAGCCGACAGAGACTTCCCTTACTTCAACGACACAAGACAGGTTGCAAAGCCAAAAGGAATCTGAAGCTCAGAAAGCTGTGGCTGATGATTGTTCTAGTGCAAATGAGGCTGATAAAATCAGCCCTGATGATTCCAATTCAGATGGTGCTGATGTGCCCAAAGGGAGGCCAATGTCTCCTGCAACTTTGGCATTGATGTGTGATGAACAAGATACAATGTTCATGTCAGCTGCTTCTCCTAATGGATTAATGGGCGATCGCTGCAACACATCTTCACAGTTGCCTAATGGACAAGGAATGACAGAGGTCTATGCAGAACAGGAAAGGATTGTTTTGACGAAGTTCCGAGATTGTCTTAATAGGCTCATTACTTTTGGAGAAATAAAAGGCAAGTCAATCCTTTTTCTTATCTGGACTAAATATGGTATAAAGTTAAAAGTTTTCCATAATAACCAAACCCTCTTTCACTGTTCAGGCTAAAAACTGTCAGGATAGTTAAATTTTGATTTATTGTTTGGATACTTTATCTTGTAGGTTTATCTAGAGTGGTTGTTTCCTTGTGAAAAGCTAGGTGCACGACTCTGCAATTGGAAACTTTGAATTACAGTCATCCAGCTGTAATTACACATCCACATTACAACTGTAGTTATACATCCCCTTGTAATTACACATCCACAATACAACTGTAATTACAACCAAACACCACACCCACCCACAACCCCCACCAAAAAAAGAAAAGGGCAGGCGCCCATGCAGTGTTGCATGGCCCTGATCTTGATAGGCATTCAAAATAAATTTTTTTTTTAAAAAGAAGAAGAATTGACAAGAACTGATGGCAATTAGTTCACTTAAGTTGAAATCTCATTTCCAACCAAAAAAAAAAAAGGTTGAGATTGCAATTAGCGTCTGCAGTCCACAGTTCAGATAATTTGTTAACATCATTTAGAATTTATTTTTCTTTCACCACTTTAACATTGGCAATCAATGTTCCTCTTCCATTTAACCTTGCAGAAACAAAGTGCTCATCATTAGCCCGGAGTGAAGCAGAAACTCAAAAAGAGCAGCCCAGCAATGGCAGTACAAATGCAAGAATGGAAACAGGAAATCAGCAGGGACCAGTTAGCAATGGTGTAGCAAAACCTGCTGTTCCACTCACGGCCAAAACGACAACACCACATATGGTTGCTGCGTTAGCCGTTAGTAAAACTCCCTCCCATCCGGAAAATGGAGAAAGTAGACCGAAAGATTAAAACAGACCTGTAAAGATTTAGCACACAAGATTTGCCCAAGGTATTGTTTTTCTTTGACTTGTCTACGTCGCAGTGCAAGACAACAGTACTAGGAAGTTAGGAACAACTCTTAGAGGTATCCCATTTTTCTCTTTTCTTCTTTTAAGGTTATTAATATATTTATAGATTAGTGTTTTTTTTTTTTGTTAGCTTTAACCATAGTGAGGTCGAAGTGGTGTAAAATGAAGAGCCTTGTAATTGCACAAGATATCATTTTAGATCGTTACATACAAATTAACATCATAGTATTGCCTACATGTTAGGATTTTGATCTTTGCACATGTGGAGAAACAGCGAGCATTTACCACTTATCGTGGAAATAATATGTAACTTAGTTTTCCTTACTGGAGTAATTTCATTACTCTTTATTATGCGCCTTGTGTTTAACAATTTTCGTTGCCTCTTTCAAGTGCCGTTCTTTCCTCACAAAAGGTCCTCCCATTCTCTAAGGAAGAGAACGAAGGGGATTTTATCCCAATAGCAACTTTTGGTTACTTTTTTTTCAACCCTTGAAAATTTTGAGGTTTGTAGCCAGCCTAAACCCTAAACCCTAAACCCTAAACCTTAAAACATTCTAGGTATTCCTCTCCGTGCTTCTTTTCTTCATTGAAAAAGTTGTACTTTGAAACATGAAATCTCTCGCATGGGTAAAACATGAACGGTTCTATGCTCTAAACATAAGAAACTATTTGTTCCTATTTTCTTAAACAAAATAGATTTGGAATTCTTTTTGAATTGTACACTTATCAAATTTCAAAATGCTGTTCTTCAAATGACTAATCCCTCTATCCCTCTAAAACATATTCAATGCCTTTCCATTTCAGTTTCAATAAGTTGGGCACAATTTCCATTAGGGAGCATTATGACTAAAATATAGTACAATAATCCAATGAATTATGAAGAAAAAAAAATGTGATTATGGATCTTTGAAGTTGGAAATTAAAATATTGTTAAAAAGGAGTCTGTGTAGAGACGGCAAGAGAGATAAATATAAGGGTACGTAAGGTTAAAATTTTGCGTTGCTCTGCAGGCTTGAGTTTCCCTTTAGATGTTTAGCCACTAATAATTGTTTCTGCATATACAAATACACATATGGAACGTGAATTAATAGGGCCTGTAAGCATCAACTTTATGCCTACGTACAAGGAGAAACATGGCATTGGCAGAGAATAAAGAAATAACAGAAGCAGAGGCTTCCCTTCCCTTCCCTTTCTTTGTGGAAGTTGTATACTAGCCTTAGCCGTGCCTCTATACTTTTGAAATAGTATGTAGTTTATAAAAAATAAATATAAACTTTTAGTTTCTTTAGGTCCAAAAATTAATTAATTTTTTTTTTAGTAATTAATTAATATCTTAGCATTTTTTTAGTTACTTTCATTTGTAATTATGTTTTAATTATTATTTCTTTAATAAAAAATTCACTAACTAAATAATAAAGGTATAGCCAGGCGGCTATACTTTTGAAACTTGCGTATAGCCGCGCGGCTATACTGTTGAAATATTCTACTCCTAGTCGGCGGCTATGCGTTTGAAATATCTTCTTATAGGGTATGGCCGTCCGGCTATACCGTTGAAATATTCTATTTAATATTCTTCTTACAGGGTATAGCCGAACGTCTATACCTTTGAAATAGTATGCTGTTTATAAAAAATAAATATAAACTTAGTTTCTTTTAGGTCAAATTTTTAAAAATAAAATAAAATTCTTTTTAGCAATTAATTAATATCTTAGCATTTTTTTAGTTACTTTCATTTGTAATTATGTTTTTATTATTACATTTTTAGTGCATAATTAGTATTAAATATTTTAATTAACATCATATATTATATTGCATAATAAATAGTAATTAATTTTTTTCCTTTAATAAAATATTTAAATACTTAATTATTCCTTTAATAAATAGTAATTAATTCTTATAGAGTACAGCCGATCGGCTATACGTTTGAAACTTTCTATTTAAAGTATAGCCGCACGGCTATACGGTTGGAACCTTTTATTTTAGAGTATAGCCGGCTATACTGTTGAAACTTTCTATTTTAGCGTTTAGCCGCACGGCTATACTGTTGAAACTTTCTATTTTAGGGTATACCGCACGGCTGTACTGTTGAAATATTCTTTTTAATATTCTACTTGCAGAGTACAGCCGCACGGCTATACTGTTGAAATAGTATGCAGTTTGTAAAAAATAAATATAAACTTAGTTTCTTTTAGGTCAAATTTTTTTTAGCAATTAATTAATATCTTAGCATTTTTTTAGTTACTTTCATTTGTAATTATGTTTTTATTATTACCTTTTTACTGCATAATTAGTATTAAATATTTTAATTAACTTCATAAATTATATTGCATAATAACTAGTAATTAATTTTTTTCCTTTAACAAAATATTTAAATACTAATTATTCACTAACTAGATAATAATTAAAACATAACTACTAATTAAAGTAAGTAAAAAAGAAAATTCATATTATGCTATTTAAAGGTATAGCGTGCGGCTATACTGTTGGAACTTTCTATTTTAGGGTATAGCCGCTCGGCTATACGTTTGAAACTTTCTATTTAGGGTATAGCCGCACGGCTGGACGTCTGGAACTTTCTATTTTAGAGTATAGCCGCACGGCTATACCGTTGAAATATTCTTTTTATTATTCTACTTGCAGAGTACAGCCGCACGGCTATACGGTTGAGATAGTATGCAGTTTGTAAAAATAAAAATAAATATAAACTTAGTTTCTTTAGGTCTAATTTTTTTGAAAAAAATTCTTTTTAGTAATTAAGTAATATCTTAGTTTTTTTAAGTTACTTTCATTTGTAATATGTTTTAATTATTATTTTTTTTAGTGAATAATTAGTAATTAATTTTTTTCCTTAATAAAATATTTAAATACTAATTATTCACTAACTAAATAATAATTAAAACATAAGTAATTAAAAAGTAGAAATCCATTGCCTTTTCTTTCTGCCTTATTTTCATTCTAAAGATTTAAGTAAATGTCTTATCTTCGTACTTTATTTTACTTTTATATTGCTCCAAAACAAAGAAAAAACCAAAGAAACAGATTTTACCTGAGATGAGAAGTCACCCTAAACTGTGATATTCATGTGATCACAGAGGATCATATGATTGTGAATTTGTGATCTTTTTTGTATTATAATACAATATAAACTCCAAGGCATGTGAGTTGTACATATGGCCATGAGAACTTGAGTCTGACGACGTACCTAACTTGAGAGCTTGAGTCTGATGACGTACTGTCAGATATTTTATAAAACATAGAAAGACGATACACTGGGAGAGGGGAGAGGGGAGATACCGGAGTTTTGTGTGATGGCCTTTATCAGACTCTCTAAAGATACAACATGGACTGATGCAGCGCCATCACGATTAGGGTGGTACCAAGTTTTAACGTTCTTTTTTTATTATCTCTTTAATGATTCAAGGTTTAATTGTTTTTCTTTTATCCTTGTTCCTTTATGAGAACCTTGTAACATGAAAGTGACGGTTTGGACTCGTGTGTTGAATATAGACATAGGTCTTGTTTTTTTTCTTAATAAGTCCATTCACAAAGAGTGAGGAATAAAGGGAAAGGTTATATTTTTATTTTGGAAACCAACTGCTTACGAAATCATCAGAGTCACCTTACATATTACAAGGAAACAATAACTCGAATCTTATTTTCCTGAATATCACATATACCCGACAACGGGTTGGAAACAGGTTTTTTACTTGCTTACATACGTGACCTTGACGATGGGGATGTTGAAGCGGGTGCACTCTGCAGGACAAGAAAAATGTCACGAATTTACTTCAAATCTCGAAGTTACTTCAGAGGTTTTTTTTTTGGAGGAGAATGAGAAAAGCTTCTAATATATCCAAATCCAATAAAGGGAAAAATTCGACAACGAAAATAAGAATCGTTGTTCTTACCAGTGGCACACCCTTCATTGCTCTTTCTTCCAAAAATCTCGATGGTCTGTAAAAGTTACCATATACTCCGGACCATTTCTTGAGACTATCGTATATATGCTTAGGCCCAACCAGGTCTGCCCAAAATATAATACCACCCCTGCCACAGAACAAGGAAAGAAACAAATAAAATAATTACTGTCAACCAAAGGACCATATTTCAAATTACACACGCCCAAATGACCGAGTTACAGCCAATTCAAAAGCAAAGTTCAAGCAGATACGAGGGTCAAAATGCAACTCACCGGTAAGATGGGAAACTCATCCCAAGAACAGATGCAATGTCAAGGTCCGATGCTCGAACAACTATTCCTTCATCTAGAATACGACATGCCTCATTCACCACAGGGAAGAGTATCATCTCAAGAATTTCTTGGTCTGTAACAGATAAAGGCTGCCAACCATTGTCCAGCAAACACAATTAGCATGAATATCGCATAAAGCATGCATTATGAAAAGCAACAACATCAAGACAAGGTAGTTCCAATTAAAGCATTGTTGTGCACAAATTAGTGTCCACTATCTTATCTAAAGCAAAAGTACCTTGCCACCAGGCATAATATTGGTAACTCGTCTAGATTCCTCAATAATTGGTAGCACAGAAAGATCAGGTTTTGGCTTGCTTCCCTTTTCATAAATGTAATATCCCTTCCCATTGTTTTTACCTAGAATTCCAAAAGAAAAAAAATGGAATAAAGAACATGTAAAAGCATTATAATACCCCCACACGTCTAACAACATTGCAAAGCTCTACACTACCGTTTCGTCCATGTTTGATCAAGATCTCAACCAATGGAGATCTAAATGTGCGATCTGGGAAAGCAGTAGCAAATTCCTTTCCAACTGCAAGGGCTACTCCATAGCCAGCCAAGTCCTGAAGCCTGCACGTCAAGAGTCAAACAATGCAGTTCTGATCCACAGAAATGCCAAAGTATATTTTTCTATATGAAAAAGTTGGGTGTAGTGCAAGGGAAGAAAGTTACTGGAATGGACCAATAGGGAAACCAAAATTGCTGATGACCCTGTCAATTCTGAATACATCCACTCCTGAATTGACCAATATATGTGCACCTTGTGAATAGGGAAAGAATGCTCGATTTACTGCAAATCCCGTGCAGTTACCAACCACAACAGGAACTTTCTTTATTATTTTTCCGACCGTCAAAAGATCAAGAATTACTTGTGCAGAAGTCTTCTCTGTTCGTACAATTTCAAGAAGAGGCATCACATGAGCAGGACTGGCCATAAAAGAGCGATGTCAACGAAAGTATGAAGTACGAAGAAAGAAAAAAAAACAGAGAGAGAAAAAAGCATTCCACAATAATAATAAAATGCATATTGTGGCAAAGAAGCATGTTTCTTTGAGTTATGAAGATGTCTATTCTTCGGAATGCATCAAATAACCTGAAAAAATGAGCCCCCACAATGCGATCATGAGAGCTTGTCTTTTCTCCTACTACATTGAGGTCAATAGTGGATGTGTTTGTAGCCAAAATGCAGTGAGAAGGGCATACTTTCTCGAGTTCACCGAAAATTTTTTGTTTGAGAGGAACATTCTCAATCACAGCCTGCAAAAAAAGAATAACTGTATCAAATGAATTTTTAATTGAAATCCGAGTAATTAAATGTTGATCTTACAATTCCATTAACACAAAATGTTATAGACAATGGACGTTCTGGCCAAAAAAAGTGGATAGTAAAGATGAACACAAGAATTCATGTCTAACATAATGACGAATGTTAATAATCCCAATACATGAAACCAAAAGGGAAAAAGAAATGAAGACATCTAGAATTTTAAAATCCTCACCTCAATGACCATATCCACATCTTTGAAGTCTGAGTAGTCCAAACTACCTTTAAGCAATGAGAGAGTTTGCTGTGCCTTATCCTGTGTCAACTTCCCTTTAGTTACTAATCCTTTAACATTTGCTGTGGAAACCAAAAAAAAAACACAACAATGAGAAAGGATTAAAATATTTCAGGCTTTGAATCTCTCCAAAATACACACAAAACATGCCAGGGTATATTATCAATTCCTATTAGCTTAATAACAAAATCTTTCACTTCCTCACTTACAACCAAAAATGCCACAGCAAAAATAATTTAAAAAATCATATGCTGGACTGCAGCCTTCATCCCATAGATCATTCATAACAAATAGGAAAATGGTAAATCTCAAGAATTCCTGCCAGTGAGGTAACCACCTTCTATCGTTTTTATGCCCTTCTGGAGATATTCAGAGTTGACTTCCTTGAGAACAACATATATATTGCTCAGAAGAAGGGCCGTAGCTATGCCAGAACCCATCAGACCTCCCCCAATAACAGCAACTTTCTTTACATGTCTTGGTTTAAGGCCAACATCAGTAACATTGGGTACCTGCATAAGTTAATATTTAGATGACGCAATGAGAAAGAAAAGGAGGCTATAATGTAGAAACTGCTTCTTTGCAGCAGAAGATAACCATCACCCTTGACTATATTGAAAGGCTTAGGAGAGGCATTGAACAATAGAATCAATACAATTTGAAAGACATGGCATTGAGTTACTACAGAATCAACCACAAGAAAGAGCAGAGCTTAAAGCAAGTGAAGCTGATGCAGATCCAGTCATGATATGCGAACAGATGTCAATGTCATTAACGCAAGGGAGTTCCAGTCATGATGCGGACAGGACCTCCTAGTAAAGAAACTACTTGTGCATCATGATTGTACCTTAGATGTTGCACGTTGGGCAAAAAAGACATGGACAAGACCTTTTGAAGTGTCTGACAGAACTAACTCCTTAAAAATTTTAGCCTCCTGCAACAACAATTTCAATTGTTAGAACATACGTGAACCAATGGCATGCCATAACACACTACAACTTCAGAGAAGATGATGTTCAGACATGTACAACAACCAAAGTCAATGACACCAAAATTACCTTTAGAACACCACTGTATCCTCCATGAACAATGCCATCCTCAATCACATCGAGGCATGCTTGGTGCTGAGGCATGTTGGGAGCAGTCTTCCTGGCTTGTTGTCTAGCAACTTTCAGTATCTCACGTGCCTCAGACAGGGAACCAAGCTTATCTGTCCTGTGAAGAGAGCGCAACCAAGGTTTGCGCCTCTCAGCAATGTCCAAAGCCCATAAACGAGATACTTTCAGCAACTCTTGAGAAGGCACAATAGCATCGATAAGACCAAGCTTCTTCCCTTCTTCAGACATGATTGACTTGGATAACTGAAAAGTACCACGCAACACTAAATTGGAACCAATACAAGATGAAGTTATATTATTTTAGTAAAGAAGACGAAGTTATAGGTTATTTCACGTTTCTCGACATATTTCAGTATGAAGCTCTATGATTTTCTAATTGAAAAATAAAAAACAAGTAAAGGGGCCAATTACCAGCATCATTTCAACTGCCTTACGAAGCCCTACAAGCCTTGGAAGACGTTGTGTGCCTTACATAGCAACAGTATTTTCACATTTCAGTGAAACATTAAATTTTTAAAAAAAAAAAAAAAAAAGGAGGTCTGCAATGTATTGTCAGTGTAGAATAAAAGTTACACCTCCAAATCCTGGAATTACTCCAAGTGTCAACTCTGGCAGGCCAAGTTGAGTTCTTGGAGCAGCAATTCGTGCATGGCACCCCTGCATGAGATTTGCTAATAATACGTAATTGCACAAAGATTCTGATAACAACTTTATCCACCAAAAGTTAAGAACAACGAAAATCTAAAAAGCTTTTGCTTGGCCGTGGGAGCACAAACCAATGCCAACTCCAAGCCACCTCCAAGTGCAAGTCCTTCCACAGCAGCAACAACAGGTTTTTTTGAATCTATTTTACAGACAAACAGTATTAATGAAATTGTTAATTAGTGTATTAAATATGGAGCCCAGTAGCCGTATCCTTAGGTAATGTTGGTAAGTACCTTCAAGTTTGTTAACCAAAAATTCAACAGAGACATCGGGCATAAGTGAAACATCCCCTGCCACACCACGAAATATGATATTGAGTTCTCAACCCATCCGTCATTTTACTTCAAGCTAAAATAGCGAGAACAATATAGTTCATTCAATCATACCAGACTTGTGAACCTTCTCGAAAACATTGATATCAAAACCACCAGAAAACCTTCCTCCATTGCCTTCATTCAGGAAGGAAAAAAAAATCAATTAGAATATATAATTGAGCTGCAAAACATCCACAAAGAAGAAGCAATACAAAAATTTAAACGCTCATAGATTCTTTAACAAAAAACAAAACAGAACCACAGAAAAGAAATAACAGTTAATGCATAAACAATTGGCCGAATTGGATCGAACAGCATCAAATCACCAAAACAAAACGGCACTGCCGCACAATTCAACGAAAGAGTACGAATCAAAGCTTAATTACCAGTCAAAACGATAGCCCTGACATCATTTCTTCTCGCGACTTCGTCGAACTTCTCCTTCAACCCCGCTATAACTGCAGCATCACGGAAAAACAATCCGAAAAAAAGAAAATCAAAACCAGATGAATGAATCGTCGAACTTTTGATTAAATATGGTGCGGAGCTAGCTTGATTACGCGGTATGGCCAAGGCGTTGACAGGGGGATTAAATATGGTGATCACAGCAACGCCGTCGTTCCCGACCTCCAAGGTGACCTTGACCTTCGCCATGGATTCACGAACCAGAGTTCTTAGGGTTTCGTGAAGAAGATAAGGAAAACACAGTGAGAGAGCTGATAATGATGAAGACGATGAGGAGATCGCAGTGTATGGGTGGGTCGGTCTTTTTATATGTTCGTTGATTGATTGATAATAATGCTCGGGGCTCACTGCAATGTGGAGAAATTTGGCTTCAGTGTGACTAGTGGCAACTTGCAAGGCAGTCTTACCGTTACCAACAATTTTCGTGATCCACGCGGTAATTTTAGTTAAAAGAGGAGGAAATGATCCGCTGCTGATGAAAAGGATGGAGGTCTCTGGTTTGATTGGCTGGATTTTGGAATTCAAGTCAAAGTCTTCCACGTTGTAGCGCTTTGTTCACCTTTTGCTTTGCTCACCTACTTTCTTTTTGTTTTTTTTTTTAACAACCTTTGCTCAACAACCATATTTTCTTTTTAATTTACATTTTTTTTTGGTTGTATAAAGAGTTGTTTTTGCTCACCTACTTTGATTAGTATTTTTCATTTATAAAAAGACCATAGAATTTTATTACATCAATATAAATAAATAGTTTTAATAATAATATATACATATATATAAATAGTATAAATGACACATATTATAAATGGAGTCATTCTAATAATAGTATGGTAGGCATTGGTAAAACTTCTTATTGACACAAACTGTGATTTGTATATTTTTTAAGTACAACCGATTTAGGGGGTTTACACAAATATTCATTGGGTGTATGGGAATTTCGAATCTCTAGACTCTATCCACATAGGTGGAGATGGAATAGCTCAATCAATTGAGCTATGCACCACTGCACCTACTTTAATTAGCTTTAAATGCAATAATTTCTATGAGGTTCATATCACAAATAATATCTCCCTTCATTTAAATGCATATATGTGACAAGCAGTTTGTAGCTCAAATGATTAAGAGTATTTACACATATACAGCTGATGTCTTAAGTTTTGATTCCCTCTCCCTCAATATAGTTTGTACTAAAAAAAATTGAATGTGTTTTAAATGAAAGATTTGAATTTGACAACAAAGCGACATTTGCTATAAATAAATAAAAATTTTATATTGAATGTATTTGAAATCGCTACATATAGTACATTTGGAATGGATTTAAAATAGAGATATTTAGTTATATACCCATTCTTAGTACTAAAACTATAAATAAACCATACATCATTTAATTTCTATAAACAAACCTAAAAAAAACTCAAAAAATGACAGCTGGCCTTATTGAATTTAATTTTGATTATTAAATTACTTTGATGCTTGAGTGTTTTGGGCTTTTTTATGAGGTTTTGGGGTTTGGTTTGTTTTAAGAAATCAATGGTAGTTTTATAATTCAAATGAAGTTAAAAACCTTTTTGTTATGTTGTAAATGGGTTTTAGGTGTGTTTCTAAAGTCCATTTCATATATGGTTTTTTATTTATTTATAATTTGAGCTCCTATATTGGGTATAATAATGAATCTCCCATTAAAATACACATATGTTAACACTTTGTATAACATTTTCAAATATTGACATATATGAATTGTTGTAATTTATACAAACAATTTGACCTTGATATCATTTAAATCCCTAAATTCTAAAATTACTCCATCCAAATGGACCTCAAAGAAGTTAATAATGTTAACCTTTTATGTGTTAAAGTCTCACATCTCTCAATATCATTTGTATTAAAAAAAAAAAATTTTAAAGTCGCATTGATAATCATACGAGTCTTATTCTTATAAACCCTAAACTCAAAACTCTCAATTCCTAAATGATGTCCTTTTTGACAGAACAGAAGCACAAGATCAAATATAAATTAAAAAAAGGAGATCTTATTCCACATAATCATTAGTTTTTCAAATCATGTTTTTGAAGAATGGCAGTGCTACAATCATTTTAGTGAAGATTAAGATTTTCTCAAAAGTTCATTCAATTTACAAGAATTTATTTTAATTTAATGTTCCATGGGCCAACAATCTTTGGGTCAATCCGACCTAATAAAATGGGATTTTAAGGTTGGTACAAGTCTATGGATCAGAAGCGGGTCGACCCATGGGGAAACGGATAATAAGAAACCACCCTAAACAAATAAACCAAAACCGACGTCGTTTCCTTTTGCGCATAAACCTTTCCGTCGCCACACACACTACAATGACAGTGGCAGTGCGAGCAAAACCCCCAAACCCAAAGCTTAGCAGCAGCGGTAGCTACAAAGCTCGAAGCTTCTCCAATGGCGTCCTATAAGGTTGTCTCTAGGTTATCGTCCCGATTACAACCCTTCACATGCAATCTCAACAAGACGTCTCTTGCATCAGAACTCTCTCAGCTCAAATCGAGCCTTCACTCTCAGACCTCCGCTCCTGCTCGACGCATTTCTCGCCTTTCCAGGTTTTCAGTTCCTCCATTCTCATTTCTCATTCTCTTTTTATTACGTCTTTTTGGCGTCCGAGAATGAGTAGGAAATTTTTGAATCTGACAAAGATTTTATCTTTATTAGGTTACCGTCGGAGTTGGGCAGCGTGGGCTCAATGATGCCATTACACAGCGCGGTGGCTTCGGCACGGTTGATATCGAGCTTGTCCATCGAGTCTCAAAGCTGGGGTTTAGTTCCTCAAGGTGAGATTTTTACTTTAATTTGACGCTTCATGCGCTTAATTTATGCAGCTTACATACGATGATATGGTGTTTACATGAAATTGCACACCATCTGCTTGTTTCTTTGACAGCCGCAATGTACTTATTAGACTGCGGTGTTAGGCTCTGTGAACAACTCTGATTGTTTCATGCTGTATTGCTATTAGAATTGCTCTGTGGTAAAGTCACCAACATTTCAACGTTTTCTTGTTTTGGATACTTGGCGACATGGGATTCTCGAACTCTGCATTTGCTTTTAAGTTTTTTGATTGAGTTTTAGTGATCTAATGTATATGTGGCATTTGGCACTATGCGTGGGTTGAATTTCTGTTCGCTGCCTTCATATGAGCTTCTGAGTGAGGTGGTCTTATTCAGGACGGAATTTTTAATAGCTATATATATATCTTGTTGAAGAAATCCTTTCAAGTCTTCTCCTACAATTAGTTTCTAAAGAAAAAGAAAAAAATTCAAATGAGACATGATTTTCAGCATAGAATCGATTACAATTCATATGGAACTGGCATGCCTTCTCTTTGTTCTTAGAACTTAAGCTCTGAATTGACAATCAGTTCCTGCTAATCATATATTGACAATATGTTATACCTACATGGAACAAACAAGTTAATTGTAAGTAAAAACAAGGAAGTTTTGATAACCCTAAGTTAATGCGATATCGAGTATGAACTCTAATTCTTCCTTTCGCATATTTCAGGGATTTCAATGCCTTTATGACAGCCTCTCTCCATATGAAGGTGTCTCGCATAGATTCTGTTTGATGGCAATGTAGGTCTCAAGTTGACATTCTCTTTTATGATGACTTTAGTGGCATAAGATGTTCAACAGTTTATCGGGTGCCTGTGCCTGTTTGTTTTCATCCCTTTGTTTGAATGCCTTTTTTCAAGGAGGCTGGATGCTTTTGTGTTACCATGATTGGGTATTATTTGCGAGAGGTGCCCAATATTGTGTATTTACTTTGCTTTCTTTCTAGTATTTGCTATCAGTTACATGCCAAATGACAAAGTTATACTTGACACTAAGACAATGTAAGGTGATTGAAGTTCCATTTTTAAGCTGCTGAACAAAATTGCGTATTTACAGAACCCTTATCGCAATCAGTTTCTATTGGCACAATCTTTGAGAGTAAGATAAAAGGGGTCCCTGAGCACCTTATCATATTCATAACTGATAAGGAGAGTTGCACGACTTATCCCTGTACCCGAAGTCCCGTTTTCGAATTCACACTTCCTGAATATCTCTTGTATTGAAAAAAAGAGTTAATAAAGAAACTCAATTGGAAACCAAATAAGTTCAAAATCAAGAGGATTTCAAACCCCAAACCTTCCCCCTCCCACCTTTGTTTTTGGGTGCATTTTATTTAAATTTCAATATAATTTTCACCAAAAAAAGCTTTTATACTAATTTACCCATAAGTTTTTGCAATTGGTGCTTAAAAATCTTGTTATTAAGGGCAACTCTGTAATTTCGAGTTATACCACTCTCTAGTTATTTTCGTATTAAATCCATATCTCGCCATTAGAGAGCGCTCTTCCAACGGCCACACATGGCCTCTTCTACCTCCAACTCACTGCAGCAAAAGCACCACCTCCTCTCCATCAACCTCTGTAAGTACCCATCGGCTCTCAATTCTTTTAAATTCCATTGTCCATCTCATTTTCTCACTTTCTCGCCTCCCAAACAAACACTTGAACTTAAACACACACTTCAACTTTATCCACTTCCAGTAGTTAGAGAAAATATTAGCCACATAGTTGCAAAGTTATCCACCACGTACCGTGAACCATATATAAAAACCAAGAGTCCAGGGACTGGTACTGAGTTTTCTTCCTTAAAGTCCACAGAAGAAAGAGTTGGCAAAAAATCTGTAAAGAACCATGTTGGTTCAGTGGAGGAGAAAAAGGCTGAAGATAGGTTCAGTAAAGACAGAAATACGAGGAAAAATCCTGGCTTTAGAAAAAGGAGGGACGACAATGAGCATTCTTCTAGGAGGCTCAAAGATGAGAATAAAGTAAACTTTTCGGGAAAACGAAATGATAAACAGGCGGGTGAAGAGAAAAGGGGGAAAGGGTCTAAGAAATATGACGTTGATGCGCCAGAAGTTAAGATGAGAATTGGATTGGATATGTGCTCAAAGAGAGGGGATGTCATGGGGGCAATTAAATTCTATGATTTGGCTCAAAGAGAAGAAATTAAGTTGGAGCAGTACCACTATACTGTACTGTTGTATCTCTGTTCTTCTGCAGCTGTTGGTGTTGTTCGTCCCGCTAAGAGTGGGTCTGGTAGTCGAACTTTGGATACCTTGGATTCGTCTGCCAGCGAAGAAACCAGGGTGAATTCCATGGAATTGGGTAGTGGGAATTGGGATGGTAGGGGGTTGAATACATCAACTTTGGACACTGAGCAACTGGTTGATACCAATGGAAGTAATGGGGAAAAAATGGGGTTTGATGATCTGGATGGTACTTCAGATGAAAAGGAGAACTTGGCATGGTTTTCTAATGGGTTTGTGAAGCGAAATTCCCGCCTCTTAGATGGACTGAACTACCCAACAAAGGGTGGAGATGATTCTTCAAATCTAAAAGATGGAAGCATTAAGCAAGAAGATAATAGAATTCGTGTCAGTGAAGAAGTGAAGAAGTATGCCCTCCAAAGGGGATTTGAGATCTATGAGAAGATGTGTTTGGATAATGTCCCAATGAATGAGGCAGCATTGACATCTGTGGCTAGAATGGCAATGTCAATGGGTGATGGAGACATGGCATTTGATATGGTGAAGCAAATGAAGTCATTGGGAATAAATCCTAGACTGCGTTCCTATGGTCCTGCATTATCTGCTTTTTGCCATAGTGGAGATATTGATAAAGCATTTGCTGTTGAGAAACACATGTTGGACCATGGTGTCTATCCAGAAGAGCCTGAACTAGAGGCCCTCTTACGAGTGAGCGTGGGAGTCGGTAAAGGTGACAAGGTGTATTATATGCTGCACAAACTAAGAACAAGTGTAAGGAGGGTCTCACCGTCTACTGCCGATTTAATTATGAATTGGTTTCATAGCAAAGAAGCTGCAAGAGTGGGAAAAATAAAATGGGATCCAAGATTGATAAGGGAGGCAATTGAGAATGGAGGTGGGGGCTGGCATGGGCAGGGCTGGTTGGGAAAAGGAAAATGGTCTGTGTTGCGTACTACTATTGGAGCTGATGGCTTGTGCAAATGCTGTGGGGAAAAATTGGCCACAATTGACCTTGATCCTGTAGAAACAGAAAACTTTGCTGAATCCGTTGCATCTATAGCTATAAAGAGAGAGAAAAATTCAAGCTTTCAGAAATTCCAAGTACGAAAGTCCCGAACGATGCTTATTGATTTTAATCTTGTATTTGGGATTGACTTAGGAAAGAATAAAATTTTATTATGCAGAAATGGCTAGATTATTATGGACCTTTTGAAGCAGTGGTGGATGGAGCTAATGTAGGCCTTTTCAGCCAGAAGAAATTCATCCCATCCAAGGCAAGTTGCATGATGCTTAAGCACATATGACACACATCAACTTTATGTTCTTATTAGTGATTGCTGTAAATTTTCATGGTGGGGTTAATAGGTCAATGCTGTTGTTAATGGAATACGCCAGAAGCTTCCTTCAAAGAGATGGCCACTCATTGTTCTTCATAACAGGCGTATCAGTGGAGGAAAAATGGATGAACGGGTTAATAGGGCATTGATTGAGAAGTGGCAAAATGCTGATGCTCTCTATGCAACACCTACGGGTTCAAATGATGATTGGTGAGCAATATAATATTGGAACATAATGATGCTTGCATAGTTTGTATATGATTTTTACATGAACTTTTTACTGATTTAATAGCTAATTTCATGTTATTGTTTAGGTAATACATATGCATTTAAAGTGCCATGGTATTAACCTGTGTTTCAGGTACTGGTTGTATGCAGCTATAAAGTTCAAGTGTTTATTGGTGACAAATGACGAGATGAGAGACCATATATTTCAACTTCTTGGAAATGATTTCTTTCCCAGATGGAAAGAAAGGCATCAAGTAATATTTTTAAGTGCCTCTGCTGGTTCTAAATGTAAATTTAATAGGTCCAGTTTGTTATATTCTTTTTGTAACCGATGATACTTGGTTTCTGTATGATTTGCAATCCTATTTTTCTATCTAGTTATCTATCATTTTCTAATGGCAGGTGCATTTCAGTTTTTCTGATGCTGGTCCAGTGTTTCACATGCCTCCTCCGTGTTCTGTTGTAATTCAGGTGAAAACAAGTTAATATAATCTTGATTATAATACTCTGCATCTGCACATGTTTGTATTCCTATCTTTTGAAAGGTGGCACAACAGAAATATTGATGCACCTGGTGAAATATGTTCTCAGGAATCAGAGGAAGGGCACTGGCATATTCCAGTTGTATCAGAACATGATTGTGAGGCAGAAAGAACATGGTTATGCATTATGCGAAGTAAATCACGTCTGGAAAGGAACGATTCTGCAACCAGACCTGAAGGTAATTCTGAGTGTTATCAATTCATGGTTTTCCCTCCAGATATTTGGGTTGGCAACACGAAATGAACTGTCTATGTAAATTATGTCATCCATATAAGTTTATAAGTTTACCAAGAATATTTGTGTGGAGCAGATGCACAGCCTCTTTGTCGTGACAACGGGAATGCAAGGTCAGCTACTCGAACCGGTGTTGAGTCACAACCATTGAAGAATGGCAAACAGAAATATACTAAACACCAGCCTCGTGAATTTTTTGAGAATATCAAAGATATTCTGTCAGGGTCCATGATCTCAGATTGTCACTCAATTGTTCCAGATATTGCAACTGCAGAGAAGATTGGTGGATGTGTCATTGATTTTCAAATATAAAGTTTATGCTAATCTAGTTCAGGATCTTCATTGAGACAGTAGGGTAATGGCTAATGAGCTCCCAACTGAAGGGTTTTTTGTCTGTATAGTTGGCAGCTGAGTTTCTAGTTGGAGAAGAATACAGATTTCCATTGCAGGAAACAGTTTTTGCAATAAAATTAGTAGCCTAGAGCTTTTCTTCTTCTCCCTTTGCGCTCGTGCGTCTGGTGGGGTTGGCTGATAGGGTGGTCCTTAGAATAGAGGGACCATAATTTTTTGTATAAACTTTCCATGCATTAGACTTCATTTGCATGTGTGTAGTTGCAATTTCTTTATTATTTTTAGATACAAGTGATAATCTAATTTACGGAGAGGGAAATTCGAACTTGAGTGTAAGGGGACGAGTTCACTGTCCTAACCAACTGGCTTAATCCACGTTTGCGTGTGTAGTTACAATTTTTAGTGCAACATGATGGGTACATGATCTATGATTAATTGATAGTAACCATCGTATAAGGATTAAGGAACCTGGAAGTTTTGAAATTAAATGATTTTATTAATCTCAATTTGGAAAGTATAAATTATCTTTACAAGATTGGTAACAAGCTAATTATAAGATAATTACACGCAATTAATGGATAAAAAGATATCCTAAATAATTATTATACAATCCTGTGAGAGAGCAAAGGCCAATCAGGGCTCCAAAGTGAGAGCAAATCATGTTGTCATAATCCCATAACAGCTTTCACACAATCATACCTCGGAAATAATGCAGTTACTAACATTTTTATAAATACTGCAATATAACGCATATGGAAGTGCCACCTTTGATTCATTGGTCAGTCAGTCACTGACTTTGGACCTTTTTAACTTCTTTTCTCATAAACTGAAAAAAGGACACCGAACACAAAATCACGGGCTGAAAACTTTGTTTTTGTCATCTTTCTCTTTCTCGAACATGCTGGTGATCACTCTGAATCTGATCATGGCCTGGAGAATCTCTCTTTAATGGGTTTTGTTTTGTATTGTTTTCTCACTGCTAGCTTTAATGGGTTTTTTGTTTTCTCTCAAAAAAGCCTATGGTCACAGACTCACAGATATCACCTCTCTGTCTCTTTCTCTTGCTCAAACAAAAACAAGCCCCACCCCACTCACCCTCCAACAAGTTCAAAAAAACAGGGAGATAATCAGATAAGGAGAGAGCTTGTCTTCTTTGTCTTAATTCCCCTCTTTATCATTATCTCTTCTGCAAGTTTCACAAACATTTTACAGAAAAACATGGAGGAGATACAAAACTCTAAACCCTGTTCAGGACAAGATTCAGAAGCCAAGTCTAAGCCTATGGACATTGTAAGCTTTGATAAGTCTCTCCAGGTACATTATTTTCAAGCCCAACAATAATGCCATACTTGGTTTTTCATTTCTTTGTGCAATTTTCTCTCTTTATTAAGATGTCAAACTATTTTTGACTGTGGGTTGAAGGAACTGAAAGACCTGCGCTCTCAACTTCATTATGCTGCCGACTACTGTGAATCAACATTCTTGAATGCCAAAGAGAAGAAAGTGTGAGTCTTTTTAACACAATTAAATGCCAAAGCTCTCCACATAATGACCTTTTTAGGCCTCAGCCATGAATTGCTGCAATGGTTGCATTTTTAAAATTTTTAAATTTTTTGCAGTGTGATGGACAACACCAAGGAGTATGTATGCAGAGCTGTGGTTACTGTTGTTGATCATCTTGGATGCGTTTCTGCCAACCTCAATGGCCTCATTTCTGAGACTAACGCATTTTCGGAGACCGAGCTTCGAATCGATTGCCTCAAACAAGTTGTTATTATCACCTTATAAGCTTGCTGATGTTAATAGATGGGTTATAAATTATGTGCTTGCCTGAATCACTAATCAGTAAGCTTGCTCTGTTTTTGACAGAGGCTTTTCTTATGTGAACAATACTCCCACAAGCTTGCTCTGCCTAAAGTCCGATGGAGGGAGATATTGCCCAGGCATAACGCACGTTTTTTATCAGCACGTAATTATTCCATACCATTTCATTGTTCTCTTCTCTTCACTAGGATTGAAAATCTGCTATTTCCAGTCAAACATGAAAGAAAGGATAAACTGCTACTTACAACTATGTGCATAACTTTTTTTTTCTTTCCACTTTCTATTTTCTAATTCTTTGTTATCTGATCGGCAGTCAGAGATGCTGAGAAAACCAGTGAAGATTTGAGGTAAGATTTTCATCTTTATAATCTCATAGCAGAAATTTTGAGGTTATTTGGCTGCAGGATAAGTGTGCGTTCACAAAGAACCGATATGAACTTCCATCGGCACAGTTGATACTTAATATATTTTTCTAAGCCTCTGGGTTCCAACTGCTCAGTGTAGCTTCATTAGGGAAATAGACGATTGTTGTTTCTAGCTTTGAGCTTTTTTATTTGATGATTTTGATCCATGCAGGGATCCTGCAACTCCAGCCTCTCGTAAAACCATCGACAATCATGAATTTGACAAAGAGGCAGCAATGCCACTTTTCTTGTACACATTATCTCACAAACCGTCTTTACCCGAGGGGGAAACTAATTCAGCTTTAGGTTTGTGCTTTCCCCCGCAAAACAAGAATAGTAGCTACTACTATGTATAGTTTTATGAATTGTCTTTAACATACACTAGCTTATATGATGTGCATTCTCAATCTTTAACATCGATTTATTTTACTGTAGTTCCGGTTCGTGATGGCCTATCAATCCTGTCTAGAGGTCCAAATCCGACATTTCATTTCCAGGTGAGATGAGACAGTTGACACATACATGATGACATTTGCTACAATCACTTTGTCTTGTGTCCTTTGATTTTAGCATGTCTTCTTGCATTGTCTTGCAGGAATCTCGGAAGAATCGACGCCTCAAAAAATCTGGGCAGGGTCATGACATCTTGTCACTCATTAGACGAGCTAAAAGAACAGTATGAAAAGAGCAGAAACTATTTGTACCACATTGTAGATCGCATCTCTAGCTAATCGACATGGGATCCACTTGTAGGGGTGAGTCCTACTGTTGTTGATCTCCACTGTGATCCATAAACTAAAATCCCCTAGCATTATTGATCATACCATAGATTTTAGAGGCTGCTTGCACTTACAAGTATCAGGGTGGATGTTAGTGCTTCTCCGGACAGATTATTCCAAGCTTCTTTTTACAGGACTGGTTTAAAATGTTGTTTGATGCTTCTTCTTCTTTTTTAGGTTAAGTAGATGTACTTGTTACGGAGGGATGATTGTTATGGTTGTATGAATAAAATTAATCAAGTTGATCAAAATATCATGAATGAATGGTTAATGTTTATGGTTTTGTAGCAACTGGGATACCCGAAGCAACAATATACAATTCCAATATGTTATACGGCCAGCATTTTACATACTGAGTTTACTATCTTGTCAAAGGCTAGATGTTGTGTAGCAGGTGCGAGGTTATATCAGCAAAATGCTTTTGTCTTTTTGGTTGGGTAAAACTTAGAATCACTGCAAATCAAGCACCTTTGTCTTTTGAGAACAAAGGAAAAAGTAGACCCCTAATCCTGCTCCTCCATTTCAAGATTGATCCTGAAAGTAGACCCATTTCTGCAAATACTGGCCTTATTGGATAAACAAGATGCATGGTTTAGAGTTTAAATCGTTTGATAAACATAAAGTTAGTTGCAAATTGATTCATTTGCCAAAATCAAACGAAAGCACAGCCAAAGTAAAAAGAATAACGACGGTTTCAGTAAAGTAGTATTATAATTCTACAACAAATAATAACAAACAATATCAATGAAGGAAAAATTATCCAAGAACTAGTCTTCATCAATATAAAATCATCATTTTAGCTGTCTTCACTTGCATTGTAAAGATTTGACTGTCTTGGCTGCCACATCAAAAGCTATGGTGCAGTAGCTCATATTGGTAGCCTTCTTCTTCTTCATTATAAACATCAATTCAACTTTTCCAGTCAATCTATCAACGCTGTTGAGCGTCAACACCCCGCTACTCAATTCGCTGCCAAGATTTGAACCACTTATTGCACTTGAACTCAAACTCACCTCCACATTGATTCTTTTAGTAGAAAGTATTCCAGCCTTTCTCTTTGGGACAGCAACTACTCCTACAGTCGCACCTTAGTACTGAATCGTGACATTGCCAGCATTGAACTTATAAGGGGCCCCAGTTTGTGTTCTTGATCCTGAGTTAGGTTGTGAACTTCAATAACAAGGATGTTTTTAACCCCTTTTAACTCCGACATTGCCAATATCATATAGAAGAGTGCACTTTGTGGTGAATATTCTGACTTTCACCACCAACCGTACAAGCTTTTGCAGATCACTTCCTTTAAGGTAAGAGAGAAAAACAGGGTAGGTTCTAGTCGGAACGGTTTTATTTCTTTGGTGGGTTTTGGCCATGCATATTGTTATAGAAAAATATTTGACAAGGAGTCTAGTTGAGGCTGGAGGACAAAGCTCATGGAAGACAAAAAATGAAAGGTGATAATAGAGCCTTTGAGAAAAACTAGAATAATTGTATTGCTGTTCCTACAAAACAACAAAGATAGAAAGCACATCCCAGTTCTCAAATGCATCAAAACCCACTACTTAAGCACTCCAAGAGACTTCCCTATCCTCAATAGGAAGGAAGCACAAGCACTACATAGAAATACTAAACAAGTAGCATCCTAGGAAGTATCTACTCTCTCTCTCTCTCTCTCTATGTCTATCTGCCCCCCCTCTCCTCTCCTCTCTCTCTCTCTCTCTCTCTCTCTCTCTCTCTCTCTCTCTCTCTCTCTCTCTTGTCCTCTCTATTCTTCAATTGTTCAATTCTTCTCTTTTTCTTACTTTCTTCTATCAATGCCGAGCTGTTGGACTTCTTAGACCACTCAACTTCTCAAGCTTCTCTAAGTAGGAAAATCTCTTGGTGTTTATGTTAGCAGGAGGTTTGCTCATACTCTTTTCAGTGTCTTCTTTAAAGTAGCTCTCCTTATTGCCTGTGGAGCTATCCTTCTCCATATCAGGCTCGTCTGTTTCTGCATTCCAGCCCATGAACTCAAAGAGTGTCTTTGTTGGTGTCTCTGAAGAACTCAACCTGTCCGCGTCTTCCCTAGCATAAGGGGACCTCCCATTATCTGTAAATGGTGATGATGAGTCCACTGAAAGCCTCCTGTTTGATGACGCCTTTCGAGCTTGATTATCAGCATAAAGAACATCTTCAACCATAGACATGACGTTGAAGGCCAAGCTTTCTATTACCCTTGAATAGCTCTCTAGAATAGCATACCCCACATCCTATGTATAACCAAAAAACACATGATTATTAGATTATAAAATAACTTGACAAACATAGGACGAAGGAGAAAAATATATTTGGCAGTCACCTTATTGTATTGAATTTTGCTTATGTCAAGAGCAGATTGTGGAATTCCTGGGAACTTCTGCTTTAATAGGAGTAATATGGTCTCCACTCTCTCTTCAAAGAGTTCTCTCTTCTCCAAGCTCACAACTGAACTCCATGAAGACTTTCCATCCTTGTGGTTCATCTTCCTCTTCCAAATGACAATAGAGGCCTCAATCCTGTCTTTGAGGTCAAGCACTTTGTGCTCTGTGGACAAGTCCATGGTGTCAAAAAATTCGACAGGATCAAAGTAGTCCACTGTTATGCACTTATAGATTGAATCACCCAGGCTGGCTCTACCATTCTGTCAAAGAAACAAAGTCAATCAATCCCAAGTTAATTTCAGCATTTTCTGTCAAGTAATAATCTATGAGACTTTAAAAATATAAAATCTTTAGTAATGAGAGTCTTATGTCTTATACCTTAGGGAGGGATTCAATGTAGTTATCAGGTATCTCCATTTCTGAAAGTACTTGAGCGTTAATCGCCATTGCTGCTTTTAGTACTTGGTTCACAGATTCCTTCTGAGATTGCAGCCATCTTCGACATTCATCTGATAGCCCTTCGGGCGGGACTTTAACAGTGGGTTTCCACCATTTCTCTTCATTTCTTGGGGCATCATCACCCTTTTCAGAGTCTTGAGCATCTCTTTTCACATACCAGAACTCACTTGGGGTTCCAAAGCTATCCAGGTGGCCCTGTTTGATTATAACTGATTAGCAAAAGGTGTATAACTCTGCATGTAAAACAGTGATATCCTCTAGCTATAACAGGAAGTAGAAAGCTAGGGAACAAAAGTACTTACAATGAGCATTCCATCGAGCTTGCGTAGGGCAGGAATGTTCATGTGCAGATCATTTCTTTGCCGAGTCACCATAATCTATCAAATAAAAAAGACAACAAAATAAAAGGATTTTAGAGTCCTGCAGTTTTGGAACATTGAATAGTATATTATGAGCAAATATATATGGGATGGACACTCAGATAAAGGCAGAGAAAGAGAGAAGGAGTTATAACCTCCATGTTTGTTCCGTTCTGTTGTGAAGGGACGAATTCAACGATGTGATCTGTCACAGACAAAAGCCAGCCGATTTCTTTCACCCACCTCGCTTTCCTATCAGGAGACATAGGCTCTAGTTTCCTTTGTTCTCCAAAAACAGATGCTGCATTGTGATAGAAACAAGCAGAAAGCAAAGAACATGGAAATCAGAATTACCCTCATTTGGATGTAGCATCTGAATTTGCAGATACATATTCTGATTGACAAAAGCAATGCAGTTTCTGCAAGGCATATACTACAGAAATTATTATAGGGAAGCCTAAATGTATACCTGCTAGGTTGGTTATGGAATTGGATAAAGCCAAAGCCGAAGAGACACCCTTTCCACCACCTGACATATCTTCACCCAAAAGCAGCTTAGAAAACCTTTCCTTCATCATTTCCATATCTGAACACACAAACAAATTCCATAGAAGTGATTAGAATTGTGAAAAGAAATAGCATATAGAAACTATGCTATTGAAATCATGCAACAAAAACTCTAGGTATATAATAAATAAGACATATAATTATTTTGAACCACCTGAAGGTTTCTTGTCTATAGGACTTTTTATCCTTTCTCCTTGGTCCCCATCTGAAGCTGTACCCTTATCATGATTAGCTCCCCACATTCCTTGTGCCTCGATCGGACCGTCTTCTGCAGCAGTCCTGGAGCATGGACTCAGTAATTGAACATTTTCGCCGTCTCCTTCGCCGTCCTGCCCATTCTCAAAGATCAAATTCTGAAGATGTCTCGGAATCTCAAACATACGTTTCAACTGGAAAGATTTAGCCTTCTGCATTGTGGCTTGGGTTGTAAAAGCTCGGACCATTGTGACTTGGAGAGCTTCTCTAAATATATAATCTAAGTTACAACACCAATCTAAACACACACAAAACAAAAGTGATGCAAAATCTATAGGTTGGAAAAGCAAATGTTATTTCTTCACCTTCCTCTTTCTTGGGCAACAAACAACGAGAAGAAGAAGAAGGAATGTTGTTGTATGGGAGAAAGGAGGAGAAAATAGGGGGAGGTAGTATTTCTCCCAATAGAGGGGCTCGAAAGATAGAAAAATGAAAAGTTGAGTTTGCAAAATTGATGAAAGAGGGAAAAGAAGCAGAGGTGCTTAGTGCAGTTTTCTGTTTCTGCAGCTAGGGAACGTGGGGTGCATATGATTTGAGAAACCAAACAAAATGTGGGGTTGACGTTATTAAGGTTAAGTATGATATTATGAATAATTAAAAAAAGAAGGTAAATTTCTGGGGCTGTGTTTGTTTCTTCAATTGAATGATGGTTAATGAGTTTTCTGTTTTTCAACTATTTTTATAGGAAGGGGAATGGTGAAAATTAAGGATCACTTTGTGTACTCTCAATCTACGCGTTTTCACGTTAACAACGGACAACCATTGGTTCCTTCTTTATCACTATTTTTGACAGGGGAAAATTCTAAGCTAATTTGACTGGTTTGAATTGAAGTTTAAGGACAATCTCTTTACATGGTCTTTCATATTTCTCCAATCACCCCATGACACTTGGACATGTACATTTTTGTGCTAACTCTGCTTCAACTGGATTATATTTCATTGGAACACTGCTAATCTTCTTCTTTACCTGCAAATCAACATATTATAGTAAAATGGCTTATTAAGAACATGAAAAGAAAAGTTTATAGACGTATCGAACTGTGATTGGTTATAAAGAGAAAAAACGTACTAATATCCAAGTCGAATTGGTCATATATATACATGAGCACCAAAAATATAAGCAGATAATCATATTTCAAAGTTGTAAAAAAAAACCCATTAGATGATGGTTACATCATATGCTTCATTTCCTGTTATTCATGTCTCTTTTTTTTTTTTATTTAAAAATTTAGAAATTGAGAGACGTGATGGTCACAATTCACAAGTATTTTTAAGTATTGCCATGTCAAAAGACCTTCACCAGATGAACAACTGGCGACAGGCTTCCAAGGGAGTATCCTAACCCTTAAACAAAGTCAGCCATTAAGACTCTGAAGGTCGCTAAACTCAACTAATTAAAGGAATTAAATTTAAATAATTAACACGTGGAACTCTGTACCAGAGGAGACCAAACTAATGAGAGAGAGAGAGAGAGAGAGAGAGAGAGAGATTCCATCAGCAACACCCATTTGTCTCGCAAGCCTTCCATTTGTTTTTGAGGACTTGGTAAGTGGCTAGTCTTCTCTTTTCGGATCAGTAAAAGAGGAAAGTTGGGGAAAGCCCCAAACACTAACCCAGGGCCCAATAAACTAAACCCTAACAAAAAACAAAAGGCCCAACAACGAAGAAAGCCAAACCCCAATAAAAGGAGCCCAACATAGACAAGTCCGTGGTCACATACCCATTTTTCTGTTTAGGCCTTTCTAAATCTTAGAACTTTTGTTTTTATTTTATATGGGAGGGAAATCCGAACTTGCAACCTCTTTTAACATTAAGAATTAGTTTGTAGATGTTCTCTCAACAAAAAAAAAAAAAAAAAGAAAGTTGGTAGATGTACTTTGGATTCGAAATTTTGATAAATATGCTTTAAAAGAAAAAATAATAATGTATACTCATGAGAAATTCCATTTAAATGTATTTTAATTAAGGAGCTGATTTTTCCACTTCCATTTTGTCCACTTATACTCCTTTTGTTGGGAATTGTATGTTCCCACTCCTTTTTTATCTACTTACACTCTATTTTTATGTTTAGTAAAAAGTATTTAAAAACAAAGGGAGTGGAAAAATCAACACCCTTTAATTAATTGAAAAATAAATTGGAACATATTTTTTTTAGTACAAGTGATAGTTTTAACTATAAAGAGAGGGGGATTTCTCGCACACACACTATCATGGTGCTATGCGGATTCGAACTTTGAGACCTCTAGTCTACAAGTTCCCATTGATGAAATTGATTTTCATTCTTTTATGGCAGTAATCAATATTACCAATGGACTTGAGTTGGCATGCTTGCTTCATGTGAACATATTTTGGTTAAAGGGTGAAATCAATATGGTCGGAGAATCAATATGAAAGTGTAATAACTAGTACTAGGAACTTAAATTCAATCTCCCCATTGAATTTTGAGGGTCTTTGAGTAGGACAGGGTCACACAATTTGGAGGTCTAGTCAGTCAGTCACTCAAGTCAGCTTTTTTGAATTTGCCCTTCCCTTGCCAGTGGAGATGGCCAGTGAGTGATACCTATTTCCAAAAGCTTTGCCATAAGTTAAAAGTGATGTGTGTGTGTGTGTATTTGGCTTAGCTATCAAAATCTGAATGGTGGTTAGAATTTAAATTTCAAACCATAAACAAAAAAGGACCCCAAGCATTATTTATGCTATCAGCAAAAAGGGGAAACAAAATTGGTGAAGATTATTTAATTTCATTAATGACAAGCACCAAAAGTATTAAATTAACAGTGCAGTACTCTTCTTACCTCTGCAAGAATTCTGTGACTGCATTTAAAATTTCTCATTTGGGTTGCCTTGCTTGTTGGGCTACTTTATGCAACCCACTAATCAATGAGGCTGACCCATGCAACCTTTGGTGGCAACGAGGAATTCTTCATGTTAATTATAGGTTAATGATTTGATGCCCCCATTTGAAACAGCTTGTTTTCTAGTACCTTTTGATTTCAAATAGCTCCAAGTATTCATGAATTTATTTAGATTTTTTTAAGGCTGCAGAATTTAGCCTTAGAGTCCCGTGAGAAGAGCCTTTTAAGCTCATACTTATTTTTAGCTTCATGGCTATTTGTGAACACTGAGCTGAACCAATCAACCAATCTTGTTCCAAACTCTAAACCCAAATCATCAGGCTGATAATTATTGTATGTGGTTTAATTATGATAGAGTAATCAGCAATTAATAATAGTCTATGTGAAGGATGAGGCTCCTGTCTGGATTAGTTCTTCTTTCTTAGTGGATAATTTGTTAAGCGTTGTTAGACCTTGCTTGATCAGTATTAATTACTTATTGTTTCTTTTTAGAGTTTTGTCCTCCTATTCTATAAAAAATAAAAAGGAAAAAAAGTCTATGTGAAGCTAGCTCTGGTTGCTTTAATTATAAAGTAAAAAAGAATGAGAGTAAACGAAAAGAACAGTTCATGAATGGCCAAACAATAGAATGTGTTGTGTGTCCTCTATCTCTATGATTGATTTTGTTGTGGTTCAAAAACTCGTACCCTTTTTTATGCAGAAAACGCCAAAGTGGAATAATATTCTGAGTTGTTAATTCACACCTTTTCTGAAAATCTTCCACCTTCTACCTTTGTTTGAAACTAATTGGCTTCTGCTAAGATGAACTCTTTTTAACAAATTTTTAGTATATATTTTTTTCATAACAAGCCTGATGTTGAAAGTATCAACACGTATATATAATAAGTAAATGTTGGTTTTTTTTTAAAATTTTTATATAAATAATAATCTAATCAACGAAAAAGAGGATTCAAGCTTGAGTGCAAGATGGCAGCTCACTACCATAGCCACAGCCCACAGCCCACAGCTGCACAGTATGTAAAAGCCGGCCATGAGAGTCAATATAATAACTCAATATGGATGAGAGTTGAGACTTGAGAGACAAATCCATCCCAAGCTTAATGGACATACACATACCCCCAAACCATACGCAACAAGTTTGATAGTTCCCATTATTGTCCAAAACTCATAGGAAGGGACAAGGAAATGAGACGCGAGTATTAAGTACACAACACATGCATATACATAGAAAAATAGTAATAATAATAATTGCTCATTCTCCTTCCTCCCTGATCAGATCCAAGATTATTGACTTTGGGCCCTGTCTTAATTATATGTTAATCTCTCCATTTAGAGTTCTCTTTTACCAAAACATTCCATTACCAATACAAGTTCAACACAATAAGAAATAGATAAGACTACAACAATTGCTGGGTGTTAGTTTTTCGCTGAAAGTGCACAGTAGACTAGATCTTTCATTCTGTGATTTGGTTTAGGTACGACAAGAACCAAGTGTACCAACTAATGACACCCACATCACAATCTTCTAAACGATTTTCTTGTCTAATAAACAAAGAAAAAAAGAGCACCAAATCTTAGACTGTTTGCTTTGCTATGAACTTCCAAACACTTGCTTAAAGTCAATGCACCTACTGTTCATCTCTGCTCTTCTTCTGTGGATCTGAGTCACTGCTGCTACCTCACTTGCAGTTGCTGGTGAGTTGTTTGTGCGACTGGTTTCTGTAGCTTTGTGCTTGTATTTCTTTAGTCAGAGGTGAAGCTGAGCTACAGTTTGCTCTGCGCTCATCACTGGTGTGGCTGCTTGCTTTGTGCTTGTTTTTCATCTATGTTCTTGGCCTGGTCTTGTATTTGTTGTTAATGTCCTATCCTGGGATTTTCAAATAGGTTGATCAATGCTGAGAAATAAAAGCCTCAGAATTCAGGTAAATGTTATGTGCATGACATTTGTGCTCTTGTTTGTATCTTTTAGTACCTTTCAAACCATTATGCAAGATATATGAATGGGTGGATGACATTGTTTTCTTTCCATTGTATCTTTTAGTACCTTTCAAGACATTTGTGTTGTGTTTTTCTGTTGTCCTCATATGAGAAATTTCATGATATGTCATCTTCTACTCTGTTTCAAATTTATGTTGATCTTTCATGCTCAGATCTATCACTTCCAAATTTCAGGACAGCCTCTGCCTCTCTCTCTCTCTCTCTCTCTCTCTCTCTCTCTCTCTCTCTCTCTCTCTCTCTCTCTCTCTCTCTCTCTGTGCATGCATGGTTTCTCAGAAACTTCAAGCATCAATGTGATACACAATATTTCGTGAAATTGTGGGATTTTCTCAAATAATCCAAATAGCAGCTTGTTTGAAATTTTCAAAAATAGAATCTTCTTTCTATTTGTGATTATCTTTCTTTATTGTTTATGTTGGCAGCAACTAATTGTTTATTTGGCCTGTCTCTCCCTAAACCAGAACCAAACAAGTGTTATTTATGTCTGCTACCGACGATATTCGAAAAGATTGACTAGAATTTCCAAGACCATGTAGGTTTCGTATGATACCGCATTTGTTATTTGTAAACTGAATTGAATTTTATCGTAGCATCTGTCATTCTGACTTTTGTGATTGTAATTTTCTATCACAGAATATGCCTCAAGACGGCCTGAGATCAGCTGTGTACAGATCATTTGTCTCATGTGATGATCCAAAAGGAGTTGTTGATTGTGGGATGATTAGAAAATCCAAAAGTGGTTCCCAGAAAATAGAGCAGAAGATGGAAAACAGAAGAAAGTCCAAGAACTCAAGCACATCTTTGGATATCAAGACAGGGAAGCATGAGATGATCCCTGAAAAGTGCACAGGGGAGTTTCAAAACCCATCTTTTCAGCTTATGGAAATATCTAGAGGAGCTCAGAAGCTGAACCACACGATTGATTCTTGGTCCAGTGGGAAGAGGTTTGATGGGCAGCCTAAAGACGTTGCAAAGGATTTGCTCAAAGGAGCTCTTGATCTGCAAGAGTCTCTTGCCATGCTTGGCAAGTTGCAGGAAGCATCACAGTACATGGCTCACTTGAACAAGAAACACACAGAAAAGTCTGAAAGAGGAAGAAACAATGGAGTGGAGACTCACAGAGCTTACTCAAATCATTATGGAGATCACAATTATGTGACAGAATTTCAAAAGCCTAGGCTTTCTGCTGATGGGTCTTCTAGGAGTTGTACTGAGGAACTTAAGAAGGTGATCAGAGACAGCCTTGTAAAACAGAAACTGGTGGAAGATACAACTTTTGTTGAAAAGCCTTATACTTTTTTCCCTCAAAGATATATGGATTCATGTTCAGACTCTCCCTCCACCAGCTCAAGCCAATCTTCCATGTTTCATACCACTAGTGACTCCACCATAGCATCAGCTCCTCCACAGAAGGCTAAAGGCGGCCCGAATCTGATTGCCAAACTGATGGGTATAGAAGAGTACCCTTTACAGGCCACTCTCAAGAAACAGTTGGAGGAGGGTGAGAAGATTTCTAGTCAGCAGAGAACTATGTTTGATATTGATAGGCCGAAGGTGAGAAAGCCTCAAACTTTAGCTCAAAATGTTGATCATGAAAGGAGGACCTTGAGGGAAGTTCTTGAGACGATGCGATTTAAAGGACTTCTGAAAGGCAATTATGTTCAAGAGCATAAACCTGATTTCCATCATTCCCATAACTCTGATTCTGAAAAACGATTCACTTATGACAGTCCACCTATTGTACTTATAAGGCCTCTTCCTGATCCATCTCTTGAATTGGAGAAGAACCATGCACCATTGGCTCAGGCAGAGGAAGCTTTCTACACCAGAAAGATGCCAAAAAAAATGGGGAAAGAAGAAGAGTTTTGTCCCAAAACAATCCATTATAAAGAAGGAGCTTTGAAGTCCGACAAAACGCACCGAAAAGTGGAAGCAGAAAGCAAAAGGGTTAACCATGAAGAAAGAGCTAAAAACCATAAGGTGGCAGTAGAGAAACCTGAAGAAAAAGAAGTCAAGACAAAAGAAAAGGCTTCAAGAAAGTTGAAAGCTTCTCATCCTGTAGATCACAAACCGCAGAAAAAGGAGGCAATTGACAAGAAGGTTGATAGGATCCAAAAGGTGACTGCTGTTAGGAATTCACCAGAAAAAGATGTAGTGAAAGCTAAAAATGTGCCAAAGTCTCAAGAACAAGACAAATTGACATCTACAAAGGTGAGAAAGCATGAATCTGGATCAAACATCATAAAGAATCAAACTTCCCGACAACCAAATACTATGACAAACACAATCTCAAAACGTTCAACTCAGACTGTAGTGTCTAACCCCACAGAGCGGAAAAGGAATCACTTAAAGAAGGAGAAGCCAGTCAAAGAGCCTATAGTAGCTAAATCAGTTGTAAGTCTTCCTTGTATCAAATCTTTTTGGTTGTCCTAAAAGAACTTTATTTTGAAAATTGTTGGGTTTTTTTCCCAACTTTATGTTGTTTATTGAAAAAACTGCAGAAGTATGGAACTGAAATGCCAAAACTGGACTTTTCCATACAAAGTTAACACTTCTGATTTTTTGAAAACTAATGTAGCTTTTTTTTTATTTATGCAGACCAAAAATGTTGTGAGTGAAGAAAGTGACAAGAGGATTGATATGGACGACAAAAGTGACGCTTCTCCGATCAGCTCCAACATCACTAAGGAAGAGGAAACAGATACCTATGGATCTCAGACTGAAGGTATGGCCTTCTTTAGTTACACTTAGGAGTATGGTTATACTGGTGTTATGAGAGCAAGCCGTGTCATCATTAGGAGTTGTCAAAATGTTTCATTAGAAGGTGACATATATGTGCAAATTGCTGCTCAATTGTCTGCATGGTAGTCCCAACTTTTAAGGAGAGCTGCATTGTTCAATTAATGAAGTTAACCAAAATTTCAGATTAGTCTTATGTTGTGTGCATGTAAATGTAGATTTTAGTTGACCTTTTAACCTTTTAACCACAGGACATTGCACTAATTCTCAAAGTTCTCTATATGATGCCACACCACCGAGCCCTGAACAAGAACTAGACGCTAAAACTGCAGAAGAAGCTTCTGAGCACATTAGTCAGAGTGCAAGGGATGGCCAAACGTTGGAAAGTGGAGAAAATCTTGGAGATTTCCTTTTGAACAATCCATCATTTCTGAGTCTTGCAGAGGAGCTTTTTGATCTTAAAGTGAATAGCTCTACAATCTTACTAACATCTTCCATTCACAGTTTTGGAGAATCCGGTAGAAGACTATTTATGGATTGTGCAAGTGAACTCATCAAGTGCAGAAGTGTTCAAGATTCAAAAACAGTTGATCTTTTGCTACTAACATGTCAGGGCAAGTCAAGAATTTGCATATCTCTAGACAAGTTGGTGCAAGAAGTTTGTAACGGGATCGAGAATCTGATAAAATATAGCAAGCTTGCTGGTGAGAACCTTCTTGCAGACAGTCTGCATGCAATGTTGGAGAGAGATATAATGTGCAGAGGAGTGGTAAATGGGACATGGGATTTGGGTTGGAGAAGTGGATTTTCAAGGGATGAAGCTGAGCAAGTAGTGGATGACATAGAGGAACTGGTTTTAGATGGATTGATTGAGGAGGTATTTGCATAATTTGTGCTAGCTCTCCAGCAATATCATGACCCCCCTACCTATTTTCTTTGTTATACAGGTTTGCAAGCTAACTTTTGCACCCAGTTATTTTTCTGTAAATATATGGGTGCTTAGGTAAATAGAAAGGGAGACATATGCTGTATGGCAAGTTCAAATGTTTCTAGATGTAATATTTCTTCCAAATTCAAAACAACTACTTACTGAAAAATCATTAGAATGTGAAAACAGTTCTTGAGTCTGCATTGTCAAAGATTCTGGAGGGATAACATGAGTAATATTAGGTAGCACATTTTGTGAAAGCAACAAGACTTTTGTTTAGTGTTGGTCCAAAAGATATCTCTGTGAAGTGGCCAACTAGAAGAAATGGAAAAACTTCGCTACCCCGTTGCATTACCTCATTCCTCTTATCCCTCTCCTCCTGTAACTTATCCAAAGAGGAGAGAGATAGAAAGAAGGGGCAATGCAATTGGGAATAGGAAAGTATTTGTCAGGAGGATAAGGGTCTAGTGGATTAATTTACAAAACCAATATCTGACTGAAGACCAATCAGGCAAAGGAGGCATAATATTATAGTACATACATCCAAATGGATGGCACGCATAAATAAACAAGTTTTGAAAGGACACGGAAACAAACAGTGTCTTGTTATGTGACTTGGACTGGCTGCAAATTGGATAGACTTTTTGGCGGTGAGTACAGCTATTCAATTCTTCTCAATAATATAGAAGCGGCATGACAACACCACAGAATAACCAACAGACTCGTACAGATGATAATGATGATTAATTAGTTAAGAGCAATTAATTATATGATCATGATATGATGAGGCAGTAATATAATCCTGAGGAGGAATTACAAAGAGGCATGTGGAGGCACTGTGAGGCTCTCCACCGATTGAAGAAGATAGAAACTCTTTAACTACGATTTACAAACTCTTGTTACCAGTATCACACAAACTTTGATTACACAAATAAGTACAGATTCCAAGAGCTCTCATACTTTTGATGTGGCAAATTAACTCACGAAGAGGCTCCCTTGAAGATGAGGAAATTGAGGGTCTCCAGGGAAAAGTATATGAAAGTCCCAGGTGCATGAGTGAAGAAACAACCGAAGTTAGAACCCACCACACATTGCCAGCCACTTCCATACATCTTGTCAAACTCCTGCAAACACAAAACCCATCACAGAAAATTAAAAGATTGTGAAAACCCATTAAAGAAATTTTAAAAAAATCAAACGAAAATCGTTGTAAAATGTTTTAAAAGTTGATATCTTTTTATATAAGAAGAAGATAGGCAAAGTGTATATGCGTACCTTCTTGATGTGGGCAGCAATAGATATGCAATCAAAAACGTCATGGAGATTATCAAGGACTTGAGAAGCACAAGCCATGGCTTGCATGTGCATCTTTTCTGGCATGTCTGTTTCCTTTATGCTAGCTTTCCCTTCCAACATCTTTCGTTTCTTTTCTTTTCTCCTCTTCTCTCTCTCTCTCTCCTCTCCTCCTTTAGATTCCCAGATAGATATATAGAGATTCCTCTTATGCTACTGCTACAAATGTTGGAAACTGAATTGAAGAGTCTACGGTTGGCTGTGATTCCGAAGCACACACAATCAAAACCAGAACTTTCCACACTCCAGTGTTCAAATCAAAGGGTCCGAGATTGACTGGTTTTGTGACTAAATTATAGGAGAAGTTTCAAGCTGGCACGTAGCTCAACTTTTTGGTACACATTTTTTTTTTTTTTTTTTGTCTCCTTCCAGTCCTTTCCAATCCAATCCAATTTCCGTCCATCTGAAATTTATTGCTTTCCTCCAACAAAGGAAATTTAATCCATCCATAGAGAAAAAAAGAACACCGAAATGAAAATTAAACACACAAAATATTTAGGCTCTAAGTAAGCAGCCACGTCTATCAGAACTACAGGTACGGACTGTCACGTAGCACCCCCTTACGTGTCTCTGGTAAAAAGGGCGGTTACCAAATACCAATCAGCAACGGCTACCTAGCTAGCGCCATATGGCGTTTCCCATTTCTGACTCTGACTTCCTTCATTGGGCCCTTGGTGACTATTTTCTTTTGGGCCTGCTCCTTGCTTGGTCCATGCTACTCAAGGTTGGATCCATTTGAAGTTTTACTCTTAAACACTTTTTGCTAAAATTGTATAAATTCTAGTGTTTTTTGGGAAAAAAAGAAATACGCCTAAAATCGTTTCTTAACTTATATGTTTTGCTATGACTCATAGTATATGCAATCGTTTGTGATGGTTGGAGGAAAATTATAACAAAATGAAGACAAATAGGAAAAACTTTTTGTCTCTGAAAATGAGGGAAGATGAGAGGAAGAAAGAGAAGAAGGAAGAGGGGAAAGTGAAATGACTCTAGAAATAATTTTTGGAAGAGGGGTTTTTCGAACTTTTCAGACATAATGGTAAGATAAGTCTAAGGGAAAAAGAAGAAATAAGATAATACCATTTTATTTATTTTTTGGAAGACGCCATTTTGTATTCCTTTCCTTCCTCTATCAAATCAACTGAAGAAAATGATTAATTTTAATTCCTCTATGTTCTTTAGTTAATGCCAAGGATTTATTCCATCTCCAAGAAAACGAGTTCTTTCAACTTGGAAAACTCATTAAAAAATCTCTACATTGAGCTCCATTTTTATCCACATTTTTCAATGTAATCCAAAATTTAGATTGGATTCTAGAAGACCGTCTAAATTAAACCCCAAATTAAGAAGTGTTAATGTATATTTAGGATTCAACCACTCTGTCTTATCTTAATAGTTCATTCATTCCTAAAAAAGAAGAGCAATTTGCAAGGTAAAGAGGCAATCGTTGGAGCCACAGCTCATCAAAACAGCTTGATATTTTAGAGAGAGAGAGAGAGAGAGAGAGATTAAGCATTGATTAATCCGCCCTGAGTTAATTAGTGGTACAATAAGACACAAGATTTCCTTGAAGTCCTCACATGCACGTAATACTTGCCACCCCTTTTCTCCAAATATCATTTAAGAAATTAAAATTAACTATTTTATTACTTAATCCTTCCTTACCCAGCCAACCCCACACACAAAAAAACCATTAAAAATTAATTAAAATTATTGAATAAAAAGAAAACAAAACCAAAATTTGAAATGCCAAAAACACAAAAGAAGCAAACCAGGACGATCAGGAGACGTCTTAGTCTTCCGCTCGTCTGGAATTCCCTGGCAAAGGACCCGCGTTGCCGCGTTGCGGTGTTTGAAACGGCGCCGTATATCTTGGGGTCTGCTGGTGATGGGCGATGAGAAATCGTCGTCGTCGACTATAATGGCGAGCAGAGACAGAGAACCGCGAGATCGTGAGCTTCTCATTCCCGTGGCTGACTCCACCGATGAAGATGCTTCTTTCAAACCCTCTTCGTCTTCCTCTATTTCGCACCACACCGGCCGCGAGGTTAATTTCTATTGCTGTTTATTTAGGGTTTGTTTTCTGTTTGATTGCTTTGTGTCTGTTTGCTTGATGAGAAAATTAGGAAAATTGGAAGGGAAGTTTAAATTTTTTGCATAGGTTGCGAATTTAGGTTCGTGGGTTTCTATTGGAATTGGTTTATGGGTTGATTTTTGTGAGAGAGTTTCTAATTTTGTGTTTGACTTAGTCTGACTTACTGTTTCTCGAGGCCATTGGAGGACCAAACTCAGATTCAGGTGCTATCTTGTTTCTGATGTTTTCCATCAGTTCAGAAGAGACTTCTGGTGTTCTGAATTTGACTTCTTTATTACGTTATGGCCCTTACAATTTTGGTATGCATTTGATTCAATCTCTCTGTCTGCTCCAGCCTCCAAGTAATATGCTAAGAAGATGAAATATTTGAGTATGTTTGGGCATTTCAACAGGAATTGAGTGACAACGTTGTGTTTTACTTTGTTTATCAATCTGTTTTAAGGGTTTTTACCGCATCATAACACTGATAACAACTTAAGTTGCGTCTTGTAATAGTTCATCAAGAGCCGTTAGATTGTGGTAAAAGTATGGTCCTACTTTGATGCAGCTCTAGGAATTTTCTTTTTACTTGTGCATAGACTTATATCAATTTTATATCATTGATATTTTTCTGGAATTTCTTGTTGAGGACTTAAAGTTCGTTATTTTTGGTGGCCCAACTTGAGACATAAGTTTTCTCATGCTTTGTGTGCGTGTGTTATTCTATTAATCTTCCTAACACTCATACTATCTCTTATTATCTCTGTGCAGACATTTTCCAAAGTAGTTAGAAGTTGGGCATCAAAAAAGTTCATGACCGGATGGTGCACATTTCTTTCTTGTGGTTCCAATTTTCCTTCAAGTCATGTACATATGGAATTCTAATTTACAGTTGATATATGTATGTTTGTATGTAAACCATCAATTGGCGAGGGTCTAATCAATTTGTGTTCAAGGTTGTTTTCTTGCAAGTATACAAGTTATTTGATTGTAGGTTATTCTTGAAATTTATAAGTATTTGTGGAATTTATGCTTAGTTTTGACTTGCTGACAGATGGAATGATTTAGAGGTGATAGGACCATCGACTTAGCAGATTGTTGCCATGTGTCTTATAATACATCTTTCCCTTTTTCTGAGGGTATAAGTACATTGTTTATTTGGATTCATTTTGTTGCAGACAAAGAAATATTTGGATAATATATAGCACTACCCTTTTGTTAGATGATTGCAAGAAATCCATCGCTTAGCTTCTTATAAGTTTTAGACAGATCATAGAATTTTTCTATGCATATCATGTGTGTTTGGATTGTTTTTTGGTGCATACAATTAATGTAGTGGCTAAACGAAATTTTTAATGTCAACATTTTCTTACAGCTTTTTGCTAATGCCATTATAGTTGCTCACTTTTTATTCTTTTGCAGTGTGATCCTGTTTCCGATAGCAATCACTTTCTATATAACGTGGTGGTTTATTCACTTTGTGGATAGCTTCTTCTCCCCAATCTATGCTCAACTTGGAATCAACATTTTTGGTAAGTAGTAAGTACGCTTTGATTCAGTAACACATTTCCCTTACGCCCATTCTTTCCATTGGTGTACTGTAAGTTGCATTAGTTATTTGTGTTGGGATTTGATGTTGCTGGGATTTCCATATGGTCAATATTTGGAGTTTGAAAAGAAAATGTACTCCTAATGCAGCATAAGGCAAAACATGGTTTCGTCATATTCATTAAATATGTGGAGTTTAAAGTCAAGCATGCCCTTGTTCAGTGATTTTTCTTATTTTTTTGGCTGTCTGTTTTCATGATGTCTAATTGACCTTTGAACTTCTGTATACATTTTAGGTCTTGGATTTGTCACTTCCATTACTTTCATATTTATTGTTGGCGTGTTCATGTCATCATGGTTGGGTGCGTCTGTCCTGGGCCTTGGTGAGTGGTTCATCAAAAGAATGCCGTTTGTTCGTCATATCTACAATGCCTCCAAGCAGATTAGTTCCGCCATATCCCCAGGTGTGTTTTATAGTATTCTATTCCCCTTGTTTGGACTGAATGAAATAGATGTGGACAGTTATAATCTTTAGGTCTATATGAAATTAGATCAAAACACGCAAGCCTTCAAGGAAGTGGCCATCATAAGGCATCCACGCATTGGTGAATATGCATTTGGGTTCATAACTTCATCGGTCGTCCTTCAGGTCTGCAAATAATTTCTATATTGTGAAACTACCACTTCAGCACTATCTTTATCATGGTCAGAATCCCGTTATTCATTACTTTTTTATGATAATCAATCTAATTTTATGAGCATGTATGTTTAATTTAACCTTACCTGTGTAATAATGCATGGCTTAAATTGTTGTCATGCAAACAGTGTTTCAGAAAATTGGTTTTGTGATCCATTGTTTGTTGTTACCAAAGTGCAATACTGGCAATGACATGGTGATATATTCTATAAGAATTTAAGAAACAATCTTATGCCTGAATATATATTTCTTTAATGCAGAGCTATTCTGGAGATGAAGAGTTGTGCTGTGTTTATGTTCCCACGAACCATCTTTACATTGGCGATGTATTCTTGGTCAACACCAAGGATGTCATTAGACCAAATTTATCTGTACGGGAAGGAATTGGTGAGTAGGCTGTATATACTACTACATCTATAAGATAAAAAGACCTGTTTTATAGCTCTTAGCTTGAAATTTACAAACCAACTTTTTCTAATTACTCGACCCCTATCCCTCATCATTATGGGCACCCAAAGGCCTTTATGCTAATTTCCACATAAGCCAGAAGAGCCTTTGGAACCAATGATATCCCCCAATGAAAAAAATACAAGGGTCCTATTGGTTGTTTCCAAATCTACAAGTCAGAGAATAAAGTTGACACCATTGGGAAAGAGAGAAAAAGAAAAGAAAAGAAAAGAAAAAGAAGTTAATCTCCATCAGAGTTCAGTGACTAGTTGTCTTAGATTGGGGTTCTGCATTGAGTTTGCAATTTTCATAAACTATATGCTCCCAACCCCAAATACAAAGGATAATCAAAAGAAGGAAAACAGTTTGCCTTTTTGTGTCTTTGAAGCTTTATTGACCATGAAAGCGGTATTAATTTATCTGTTGTTTAAATGCAGAAATTGTTGTTTCTGGAGGCATGTCAATGCCCCAGATCCTGTCAACACTCGATAACCGGATTATGCCAATGGATAGCTGAGTGAAGGTGTTAGATGTAGAAGAGTTGCTTCTTTATTACCTTTTTTTTTGGTTCCTTAATGTCATCAGACTGGCCTTGCAATCTATGTGGTGCTTATGCAGGATTTAGAACCAGATCGTCAAGGGTCAGATTCTGGCGACATTTGTAACATCAGTTGTGATGTCAGAATGTAGAATTTTAGTGTTTGCTTGAAATATAGTTTTGATTGATAAAATGATATAACAGGCTTATTTATAGCCTTTTTTATTTTCAGATTGCTTCTCGACTTTTAGAATTGCCTTCCTTTGATATTTATTATTACTAGCGCGTACGGAATTCTTTGCTGTTTATGTTTTCAGACTAAAGCGATTTTGTAGATTAAAAATAGTTTATTTGATACCAAATTACATATATTATTCAGCATGGAATCAGGCAAACGAAGATTTTCTTTTCTTTGCTTTTAGTGTGTTTGATTACCCATGCATCCGAGGTTGTGTTGAAATCTCCACTATCCAAGTTCATTAGTGTGTTTGATATGCATTTAGAGCTCCTGTGTTTAAATAAAATTAACAATCAAGGGAATCCATCGTTTAATTGTTTATTGATAATTTTATTTTTATTAGCTGATGTGGCATATTATGTCTGTTTTGGTGGGTCATTGATTGTTACATCATCATTTAATAGATAACTTAACAGTTTGACTAACGAAGTTATGCAAGTGAAAGAAGATTAAATTTTCGGTACGAAGTTGATACGAAAAAAACTTTATGTAGTTAAAAGGCTGAATTTCAAAAGACTTTCGGTAGTACCCAAAAGAAAAAATATATATTTGTTAAAACTCATTAAGCTATTGGCTTTCGTGATGTGAGGACCAATCTGGGCCGTGAAAATGAAGATCCTCCTTCATAACAGGCGGGCCTTTTGTGGATCATTTGTTGTTGTAGCCCAAATCAAAGGCCTTTCTCTTTTAATACGAATTGGACTTCATGATTTTGATGATCTTCATTCATCACAACATAGCGGTTCAGGTTATGACCATACACCCACTTATAGTCTAGAATAGCCTAATTCAAAAGCCCTACACCAAAACACAAAACCCTAGCTCCAAACCCTCCGTTCCACCTCTTTATAAACCAGCGTAGTGTTTCGCCAAAACCCAAGTCCGCCCTTGGCCGCTAGGGTTTCAGTTGCCTCTGAAATTAGTCTATTCACTTCATTAGAATTCCATTGTTGTATCTTTGTTTTGGTTTTTCTGGTTCAATTCAAATCGGGACAGTGATGATTCATATTGATAAGGTCTCGTTCGTCGTAATTGGCCGTGAAGGCCTTGCCGACCATCCTGTTATATCACCACCCATATTCTGAGTCCCTTTCATCTCAATTTTAAAAAAAGTTTTGTTTTTTCATATCTTTGTGTTGTCATCTGGTTATTTTGAAATTGGGTTTTTATTTATCAAATTGCTTTTGGTGATGCTGCAAAAGTCTTTGTGGGTTACTTCTCAGCCGATGATTAAAAGTAAATATTTAGACAAGCATATGTCTGAATTATTCTATGTGGAACAACCTAATCTTCTCTATGAGGCTGATCATCTTCATTTTCTCTGTGTTAGGAACATGAAATTTTGGACTTTTCATTTCGTTTGAATTTATGCCCTTGGATTAGTAAACAAATAAACAGTATGATTTGCACGTAGCTGCCTGTGATGAGGATATGGTTTCGTGTAATTTATGACTATCAGTGATTACATATATACCTCTACTGCCTTCCTTCTGAGGCTCATAATTTCTCTGTCTATCTTACGTACTTGTTAGCTACATGAGGGCATTTTTTTTAAACAATCTGAAAAAAAGTTGGTTAATTTCATTATGGGTCGAGTGATGATCAAATGCATAGTTCAGCTGATATCTGCGTGATTAATGCAATTTTAGTCTTTCGCTCCTATCTGACGATCCTTATGAATTAATCTGTAGTTATGGTTTTTCAACTTTCTAGTGTTTTCGAGTTTTAAAGTTGTTTTCTTGGATACCAGGGAAAATATTTTGCTTTTCTGCTCTGGTAGCAATGTGTACAAAAGCATTGATACTTATGTTCAAAATGGCCAGTGATTTAAATCTTTTTCTAGACAAGCATATGTCTGAAACTGTTGGTGCTGATAAAATTATTTCTATGAGGCCTGTTCCTCTTGCCTTGAACTTACATTGCCTAGTAAGAACATGCTTACCTAATCTCCCTATGTGTGAGATTTTGGTGGAGATATTTAATAGGCTGTTATTTGGCCGATTTAGATTTGTAGTTTTAGATAGAACAAGTGGACTGTGAGGATGTATTATTGGTCTCGTTCGTCGTAATGGCTCTTGGGCCTTGCCGACTAGAGTGATATATCACCACCCATAGTCTGAGTCCTGTAAAACTAACTGTTGCTTTAGCAATTTACTCTGTTTTGGTTGGTTACAAGCTTTCAATGTTTGTTAATGTTGCTTGAAATTTTGCCCCAGTTTCTCTTCTTAATCAGGTTTCTGTTGTGCACGGTGATGTTCTCGAGACTTTTTAGAGGGCCTTCTCCAGCGCCGGAAGAGACTAAAGCTGGCATTGTTACATTCTCTGTGGGATGGTTTGGCCTGCTCCAAATGCTGTTCTAGATTCTCTTTCAATTTGTTTTGTATTTTTGGCCATGGGCTTTGTTGTAAACCCAGAAAGAACAAATTTACATTTTTTTTCTGAAATATATATGGATGTTGAAGAAGTTTTATGTACCAAATGTTCCATGGTTCATATGTTTTATTCTTTATGTTGCTTTGGTATATTCTCGTCAATGAATTATATATTTGTTTGCCGTCTTAAAACTTTTCAAGACCATCCCACTTTATACCGTGAAATATTTTTACAAACCACTTTAACAAAGGTGCACACTCACCACAATTTACTTCTATTTATTGAATATTTATCTTTATAGAATTATGGTTATTAATGGATACATATAAGTGTTAAGAAAGGTAATAAGGATTCAGTTTGAGTTAAAGTAACGAGCAAAAAATAGTTAACAAGAGTTCAGTTTGAGTTAAAGTGACGAATAAAAAATAGTGAGAAAAATACTGTCGCTTTATATTGTGTGACTAAATTAATTGATCCTATCAACTCAAATTTGAAGACGCCATTTATCCTCAGGTAAAGACACCATCAATCATGCCACTACTTCAGCGACGTCGTTTATGCCAGCCAAACATAGCCCCAGAACCCCGTCAACTTCACATGTTACCGCGGGTACCAGAGTGTATCGGACGACTAAAAAACTGCCGACACTTAATATCCGAACCTACAGCTTTGGAGCCTCCCGAACCTAGCTTTGTCGCTATATCTAAGCATAAAGCCTCTGACTCACTCCAACTCCGTCTCTGTCTCAGTGCACAACACTCACACTCCCAAAGCGTATAATGAAGACGTAGTGCTCTGCTTTTGCTCTGTGTCTCGCTCCAATTCACGAAAACGGCACCCTGTCTCTTTTCACAGAGAGAGCTAACAAAGCCACCGCCAATCCCATCAGATTTCTCCTCAGTTTCTGAACCTAAGGCCACAAGCTTTTCTCTTCCATTTGCTCAGTTTGCTCTTCGTCTTGTTTCTAATTCTGGCATTTCTCCCTGTTTTGCCACGACCCTTTTAATTAAAACCTAAGCAATCCATTAAACCCAAATCAAAATTTCAAACTGGGTCCAATCCAATTCCATCAGATTTTTCCTCAGTTTCTGAACCCAAAGGCACAAGATTTCTGTTTCATTTGCTCAGTTTGGTCTTCGTCTCCTTTCTAATTCTGGCATTTCTCTCTGTTTTTGTTTTACCAGCACCCATTTAATTAAAACCCAAGCAATCCATCAAACCCAGAACAAAATCCAACAAGGCTTCAGAATTTACAACTGGGTCCAATCAAATTCAGCATCTTTTACCAAAATCTCCAAAGATAACGCATTTAAACACACACCATATATAGCGCACGCCTGCAGTAAATATGATGCACGCAAAATCTGACTCGGATGTGACCAGCTTGGCACCTTCATCACCAAGATCACCAAAGCGACCTGTTTACTACGTTCAAAGCCCGTCCAGGGACTCCAACGATGGCGATAAATCGTCCACAATGCAAGCCACGCCAGCCTTCAACAGTCCCATGGAGAGCCCATCACACCCTTCTTATGGCCGGCACTCGAGGGCATCATCTGCCAGTCGGGTTTCGGGTACCTTTCGGTCCTCTTCGGGTCAGAAAGGGACCCGGAAGCGCAACGATAAGGGGTGGCCTGAGTGCAATGTGATTGAAGAAGAAGGTGACTATGGTGGGTTTTATAAAGATAAGGGAATTTCTAGAAGGTGCCAGATTTGGATTGCTCTGTTTGGGTTTGTTGTGATTTTCTCCATCTTCTGCTTGATTCTTTGGGGTGCTAGCAGGCCTTACAAAGCTCGGATTGCTGTTAAGGTATGCTTGTTGATGATCATGACCCTCTAAGCAAATTTCAATTTTTTTAAATTTGTTTTGCTAATTTTTTATTGTTTAGGAGTTTTGTGTAATCTAATGTTTGATAATAATGTATTTGGATTATTTTAATGTTATTGAATAAAGTAATCTATTGGGAATGAATGTTATGATTTTTATAATACTCTGTTGTCAACTTTTAAGTCACATCTTAGATTATTGAAATTGAAGCTGGTACTTGGCAAGAACCACTTTTTGAGGTTTGGAGGGGTGGTCAAAGCCTTCTTTTTGAGGCCAACGAGGGTTGATTGAGTTGGTATGGATTGTCCTATTCATTATTGAGGCCTAGATTCGCGTTTCCTTGCCAACAATTCCTCTTAGGGGTTCATCTGTAAAAACAAAACAAAAAGGGCTAAGACCCCTTTGAATGTTCTGGCCCTGGAATGGGATAGACTCCCCTATCTCTAAACTTTTGTTTACCATTAGAAAGAAAAAAAAAAAAAAAAAAAAGCCTTGTTCTTGCTTCACTTTCTGTTGGTATTTATATTTCAAATGATCTTCAATTTAAGTTATTTCTTCAGAGCTTCGCTGTGCATAATTTTTATTTCGGGGAAGGATCAGACACAACTGGTGTGCCTTCAAAGATGCTGACAATGAATTGTTCAGTGAAGATGAGTGTGTACAACCCTGCTACGTTTTTTGGTATTCATGTGAGCTCAACACCAATTAACCTTATGTATTCAGAGATTGCAGTTGCAACTGGCCAGGTAAGATTTATACATTAGACTGTTATTGGATTTATGATGATGCAATGCCAATAAGAAACTCATCCAAGTGAGCTTGACTGGCTGCGTCGCATTTGCTTTTTTCTTTTCTTTTCTTGTAAATCAGAGTTATCCCTTGGTGTGTGATTTAAGAAGCTACTTTCAGTTCTTTCTTATTAGGTTTAGGTTTAGGTTCAGCTTTTTCTTATTTGGTTGCATATAATGCAGTTGAAGAAATACTATCAACCAAGAAAGAGCTACCGGAATGTGACTGTGAACCTCCAAGGGATCAAGGTTCCTTTATATGGGGCTGGGGCAAGCTTAGCAGTCTCTGATAACAGTGGAGGAGTTCCGATGATGCTGATGTTTGAAGTCCGGTCACGAGGTAATGTGGTGGGGAAGTTGGTGAGATCAAAGCACCAAAGGCACATATCTTGCTCCATGGAAATCAACTCTCATAATAGCAAACCCATCAAGTTAAAAACGAGTTCATGTACCTACAAATGAGCACCTGCGTTTCACCTGCTGCTATTTGCAATGCCTAGTGTTTCTGTTACAGTTATTTTTGTTATCAGTATATGATAGTGTGGAGTGGTATTGTATGCCTTCTTCCTTGCCAAGAAGGTTCATCCTGTCATACTACATTTTTCAAATTTCTGCATAGAGGCTATTATACTAGTGGGACCATTGAGATTCACCTTATATGACAATTCATAAGTTATAATGAATTTTGCTTTCCGTGTCCAAGCACATCCACAGGTTTATTTATTCAAAAGTGAGAGCAAATTCTGAAATGAAACAAAGAAGTTACTACATTCAGGTGTCGATTTGCAATGTACAACAATTATGATGAACTAGGGCCTTCCAAAATTCGCCCGTATCCCAGTTTCTTTTAGAATTGAGAAATTACACAAAGATTGGATGCAAAAATGATAAAACACAAAACAAAACAATGTCAATCGAAGAGGCAGAAGAAACTTCATATGGTTACTAATTCAATGATACACTTTTCTTTTGCTGAGATGCTGGAACGCTATCCTTCTTATCAGCGCCTTCCTTTTGCTGAGACACTGGAATACTATCCTGCTTATCAGCACCTTCCTTTCGCAGAGACACTGGAACGCTCTCCTGCTTATCAGCAGCACAACCAGTCTCAAGAACCGTGGCGCCAATCCTCTTTGGAGGCCAATACCGAAACAGGGATCTTCCTAAAATATTTTTGGCTGGCAGTGGACCCCTAAACATAACACAACTTAAACAGTCAACAGGAAGAACCAAAAGATAGCAAGTAAACAGAGGATCTTAAAAACAACATATCTCACTATTCTGCACTTGGGTTTAGTTTAGTATACATTACCATACGTGTGAATCATAGCTGTTATTTCTATTGTCACCCATCACAAAAACTGAGTTTTCTGGCACACGCTGCACAACATAAACACGAAGAAAAACATGAAAAGTCAATTACTCTTTAAAGCTAAAAGGTACGGGAAGATAAACAATCCAAAATATTATAACATAATTCTTACAATAGGAGTCATATTGTACGAAGGTGGTTCAAGGATGAACTTTTCATTTCTCTCCACCCCATTAACGATGAGCTTCCCATTGCGAACCTGCAATCATCATTGTTTTGTAGTTGGAGTTAAATAGAAACCATCACTATATTATTAGAAATCATCATTGTTTCGTATTGTTTTTAGGTGCAAGTCAGAGTTAAATTTGAAAATCTAGATTGCCATTTCCAGGGATAATGGTTAACTAGCATAACATTACATGTTCTGAAAGGAGAGTCGGCAGTCATTCTGAACAAAATTTTGCTGATATTTTCCGTTTCTTACAGTAGAGAAAATAAAGTTTATTGGTGTGATGATGTCTCTTGGTTGACACACAGGGATGTAATTAACCATAGCAAGAATTATGAAAGCAAAACGCACACCGCAATATTATGACATGGGAAGGTGCTCTAATTCAGTAATCTCACCTCTACAATATCACCTTCCTTGGCAACAACTCGTTTAATGAAGACATCATAGTCAGTATACCCTACTTGCTGAAGGACTGGTGGACTTTTAAAGATAACCACATCATTGGCACATGGCTTTCTGAAATAATATGTAACCTGGCAATGTTCAGAGGAAAATAAATTAGGTAAACATTCAATAGTTTTCTCATCAAATAGTCACATCACAAACTATAGAGAAGGCGTATCATTGTCAAAGTTTTAGACAAAAAGTCCAAGCAAATAATTCTCATAAGATTTTTCCTAGGTCAGTGGTCATACTAATGCAGACAAATATGATCAATCTGGTTTTAAATTAGCTTATGAGAAATTTCAGTGATAGTTCTTTTGCCACTCAGTAAAAAATTTATATTTCCTTTCCACTATCACCTCAATCATCTACCAGTCATCCTAAATTATAATCTCTGAAAGTTTAACCTTTATTTACCCCCTTCCTTATCATCCTTCTGATGTACCCTTACCATCAAATCAAACAATGCATGTCGAGAAAATGTAAGTTAACACAAGATTAATGGAAAAATGATCATCAAAATTCAGTGACATCCCGCATTCCAACTTCCAAAGAAACTCCAAAATCCGAAATGTTATCAATAATAAAGTTCAAACATAAGCCTTATCTTTAAATGTTGCCATTACAATTTCGACTTTTAGCCAACCAACAGGATTCAAAGCTTAGCAAACAGAATTCATACACCATAAGCAATATATCCACCAAAAAAACAAATAAAGTTCTGACCTTTTCTGCTACAATTCGGTCTCCCACATCCAAAGTAGGATACATGGACAGCGAAGGAATGTACCTCGGCTCAGCTATGAAAGACCGGAAAGCAAGCGATACTGCTATCGCCGCAAAGACTGTCTTCGCGTCGTCGGTAGTGATATTGAGCCATTCTGGAAAAGGTCCGCTCTTCTTCTCCACCTGCTCATCATCCCGTCCGCCATCACCACCGCCTCCTCCTCCACCATCATCACCACCTCCTCCACGGTCCGAAACCGCCTTGGTTTCCTCACCAGAGTCCTTTAAAGCATTGCAAGCAAGTTTTTTGAAGTGGGTTTTATTATTTGCGGTTTTTATAGGAGGGGTGAAGTGGGTTCTTGAAAGTGGGTGGAGATTGAGGACTCTGAAATTAGGGATTTTTATGGGTGTGGAGAAGTGGGTATGGTTAAAGTTAGGGTTTTGGAGGGGAGATAATGGAGGGGAGACACGTAGAGAGAGCATCTCTTTCTCTCCCTTTGTCTCAAGCTAGCTATGCATTCAATCTGCAGATTTTTAGCTTTTGGTATTTTCTTTTTCTTGTTTTGAATTTTTATTTTAGTTTTGAATATGCATGAGCTTCCAATGTTCTCCATTTTGTTGGTATCCTCCCATTGTGTCCTTTGATCCTGCTACTTGAACATCATTGGATCCTGTCTTGGTAGTGGGACCCACTCCAATTTTAATTGTGTTTATTGAGAGCTTAAATGCATTCTTGAGCCAAAACTCCACTTTAGGGAGATTACAGTAAAATTAACATGAGAATAATCACTCTGGCAGAGAAGAAAAGCTACAGGGGCTGGCTGCTAGCCTGCAACATAAAACTTCGTTTTTCAAAAGTAACCCTTTTCATTACTCATTTTTGAATAGTATTTTCATTTAACAAATATATATCAGAACAAATTGTTATCTTTGGCCCTGAATTATCAACATATGTTACACATTTCATGTAGCAAATGACATAATTTCCTACACTTTGACTTGCACAATCAGCAGGGACACCAATAGAGATGGAAGTATATGCTGCAACACTATCAACAGCTCTGAATAGCAAAGAATCATCAACACTCATGAATCTAAGAACCAAGGAAATCTTATGGGGCAGGATAATGTTTTGTCCCTTGTCGAAGTAGCATCATCTGAGTCGCCTCTGTTTCCTCATCAATGTATTTATTTACATCACAGGACGTGTATTTACAAACTGCCTGCACATCCCAACTTGAGTCTGAAACTGCCTCCTACATATGATCAGTGGTTGCACTCTAAATGCAGACGAATGAGCAAGACACATGGTTTTAGTAGCATTCTGCATACTGTCAGATGAAAACTGAAATCCTCTTGAAATCATCTGACCTCTTATGTTGGCAGCAGATCCGCCGTTATCAGAAACAACTACTCCAGGTATCGGCAAAACATTAGGATGAGAAGTACTTAAGTTTTGTTTCCTATTAATCATCTCCAAACTCTGCTCAGGTACCTTGTCCCTCCTATTATTTTGTACCACTTCCCTTTCTTCTTCTGAATCATTTAAGACTCTCATGGCTTCGGTCATTAAACCTATCACCCGCCAAGCTTCAGCGACAAGCTGGATAGTTCTCTTCTCAGGAATAACACCCTTCTCTTCCATTATATGTAGCAAATCTTCTGCTTTCCATGGTTGCCTAGCTTCTCCATATCCCCATATTAGGGTCTCAAAAGTTTTCAAATTGGGGGCAATGCTCATTTCACACATTTTCTCATGGATACTCCAAGCATGCTCCATTTTGCCAGCTGTGCACCACCCACTCATGATGGTTGTGAAGATTACAACATTTGGATGCACACCATATTTTCCCATGGAAATCATAAGTGACTCAGCCTTACCAGGCTCACCAGCACGCACATAGCCTTTTGCAAGAATGCTGAATGCATGGATGTCTGGTTCTATGTCAGCTTTTATCATGTCATTGAAGACCTCCTGGCATTTTTCCATGAGCCCTGCCGAGCTCCATGCATCCATTATGGTGCTAAATGTTATCACATCTGGCTTCATCCCAAATTCTTCCATCAATGTTAGTACCTGTCAAGTTAGGCTGATTGTCAGTGAAAATTCTGTGAGAAAATTGAGGAACTGAGTGCTATGCAAAACCGCTATAGAAGCTTGGGAAACTTCAATTAACAAGACACATGATTTCTCTTTTCATAGTTTTTGCAGATATATTCCCATTAGAATGCCAAAATTAACAGTGCAATATCTAAGGCAAATGGCATTTCACTAGTCTTTTGGAGTGGCATTGCAGATGTAAGAACATTCCATTATTTTCTTAGTCTTATATAAGTAAAATAATAGACAACTTCACATCTATCGGGGTCAGAGAATTATACACAATTCAGAACAACAGGGTCAGAGAACACCAAGATTCTGTCAGCGAAATGAAACATAAAAGCTCAAAATACATCATGGTGAGAGAGAGAGAGAGAGAGACAGAGAGAGAGTTAATCAATAAAAGGATTGAAGGTAAAAACTCACCTCATCAACTCCATCAGTGTCTGTAATGTCCAGAAACCCCTTGATAAGAGAGTTAAAAATAACAAGATTTGGATGCACCCCTAGATCCTTCATTCTGTACACAAACCTCAAGGCTTCTGTCATGCTACCTTCTTTACAATATCCATTTACAATGATGCCACAAGTTCGCTCATTGGGGTTCACTTTGTTGTTCTGCATCTCTAACATCAATCTTTCAGCGATATTTGTCTCTCCATTCTCAGCATAAGCCCTTGCCAATGTGTTGTAAGTAACTACATCAGGTTGTATACCAGATGCAACCATCTTATATACCATATTCCAGGCTTGATTTATTTTCTTCTTGTTACACCAGGCTCTAACAATCATGTTATATGTCCTGTCATTGGGTTTCGTATTCTCATCCTGCAACATAAGCTCTAGCAATTTTAAAGATTCTTCAGGTTTTCCAGCAATTCCATATCCTTTGATAAGAGTGTTAAAAGTACTGGTTGTGGGCTTACATCCACTCTCCTCCATTTTCTGAAAGATTTTCATGGCATCGTCTATATTTCCAGATTCAGAGGAAGCATTAATCATTGCATTAAAAAGTATTGAGTCGGGCTTCAGACCATTCTCCTCCACTTCAGAGAGGAGCAAGGGAATAGACTTGAAACGCCTCTGGCGGGTCAAGGCAGCTACAAGAGTTGTGTATGTTATAAGAGTGGGCCTGTGTCCTTCTTCTGCTAAACTTTTGAAAATGGATTGGGCTTCATGTGGCTTCCTTCTTGCAATTAGACTATTCATAAGTTTTGTTCTTGAACGAACTACTTGGCAACTGGTCTTGCCCAAACATACAAGGCAATGGGATTGAATTCCTGAATCTACCAAAGTTGAGTCCTTCTTTTGCAAATGTGGTTCCTAAGTAGTTCACAACGATCAGAATTAGACCATACCATGTTTAACGACAAATGCATGCATAAACTATGCCTAAAATTCAAAGAATCCTAAGTGGGAATAATCTAAAATGAACTCAACTAAACTGATATTCACTTCGACAAAGGCTACCGGAAGAACAATTCATTGTCAGCATAATCAGTAGAAGTTGTTCAGTTCAGATTGAGGAAGAAACAGAATGCACATTGAACCATAAACTTAAGTTCCAAAATCAAACAAACTGACTACTTGCTAATACGATACCCTGAGTGAAGATGATTTGTTGCCTCTAATCGTTACCTCTTGGCGTCCACCCATGAGCTCCAGTCAGCACCAAATGCCCCCAATTCTTCTCCACGGGCTCCTCAATTTTTTAACTGACTTCCTTGATCAAATTCAGATCTTGGCTTCCAGTCCATACCAAAGTGTTTGCTTTCACCAGACTTGAGGGATAGTTAGACATTCATTTCCTTCTAGATGGAACCTGTAAAGGATGTTCGAATATGCTTGATCAAATATCTGCTGAAGATGTTTAACATTTAAACCGACAAAGGGGAAGCCTATATGTAAGTCGCATGCATCTCATCTGCTAATACAGTTATGAGTTATATAGGTAGATTGATTGGGAATCCAAATATAGTTCGAATATATGAGCAATAGATAGATAACGCAGAGATTAAAGGGCCCTCTATAGTGATAAGGGGATGCATCAGATCAAAAGAAATGATAAGGGCAGAGGGAAGAAGTCAGTAATTTCTTTCACTAGAAATCTTATACAACCTAGCAACAACAAGATTAGGCAAAATGCAAAGCAGATAATAAGCAACACCACAGATTTTGATGCAAAGCAGAATGGGAGTCGTTCCAAGGTAGTGGAAAACAGAACTGAGGTTACCACCATTCATCCATATCCCATTGCTGGCAGAGAAGCGCAACAGTACCAAACATCCAGGCAGCAACAAGAACCATTTTCATGAAATAAAAGTGTTGAGAGTGTTTGTCCCACATTGAAATGTTAAGGGACCTAGCCTGGATTTATAAGGAGTTGGGCTACTCCCCCATTGCCAATTGGTTTTGGGGTGGAACCTCAACTTCCTTCAAAAAGTCTTGACTGGAGTACTAAAAAACCCAAATTTCTGCAGCAAAAGAAAAACAACAATGGGGTCCAGACAACGGACTGTTCTTGATCTTGAATTAACTCTCACACTAAGAAACCAGTAACTGATGTGATTTCTAGTCAGGGAAACATTCAAACATCCCTACCCACATCTTTCAAGAATCAAATTTTCGAATAAAATGGGTTTTGGAAACCATCAACAGCCGCCAAATATAAATCAATGCGAAAAAACAAACAATTGAGCTCAATACAGCATGAAGTTCAGTAAACTCAAGCAACAAACTTCAGCTAAAATTATATAAATGAGAAATCCCAAAAACTGAAAGAAAGCTGTCTCGGGGGTGTGGGGGAGCAGGGGCTTATACCTGTTGAGGCAGAGCTTGGAAAGAGAGGTGGAGTTGCATGGTTGGTTGCCGAGTTGTGCATGTAAAAGTGGAAGGGGTGCTATTGTAGTCTAGCGGTGTGTGTCTGTGTTTGTGTTGTGTCATCCACTGGAGATTCTTATCCACAAATATTTGCAGTGAAAATTCTGGAATTTTTTTTGAGGCTGTTAAACGTAGGAGACAAAATGCATGTAGATTATTTTGTGGTCAAAAATTAGAAGACCACAATTTATTTATTTCTTTTTTCTTTTTGTACCTAAAAGTATTCTTTTGAATTAATGGGATGAGAAGTAGGAGGAGCTAATTGATGTAAAAACTATTCTCTTCCATCATGTACCACTTGAATTGAAACTACGTGGTCACTTATAATTTGAGTATTTTGCAAGATTCTTCCTACTCTAGGGAAGATTTTTAATAAGAACAGCGACAAAAAGAAACCAAGAGAAAGATTGACAATGAACTTAAGTCAAAATCAATACTCGGCGGACCAAAGAAAAATAACAATATTTGAGTGAAAAGAATAAGTCTTTAATTATATTAACTTGCGCCAATGTGGTCTTGTTCAATAAAAAAGAGTTTTGATTTAAAGAATAGAAGTCTAAAGTTCGAATTTCTATGACGTTTTAATTTTGTGCGTGTGTATGAGAAATCTTCTTCTATAATTTAGAATATCACTTGTAGTCAAACCTATATTAACTTGCTACTACAAGTAAAAATGGGACCAAATGTGGATGGAAAAGATGCATAAATAAATCAAAATCAAAACAAAGACTCTCCAAGAGCAGTTTGTAAAATCAAGAAAATGAGATTAGACTATTATCAGGCCCCGCACCAACTTGTTCATAAATAGGACCATTGCGTTCTCAAAGTTTTTAGCTTCAAGCCTCCAACTTCCTCTACCATCCCTCTCTCCGCCTCTCACAGACGTAGACACATAAAATGATGCTGAAGCTGTGGAAATGGTACCAGAACTGCCTCTCTTTTCACCCACTGAAGACTCAGGTCATCAGCTCCGGCGTCCTCTGGGGCGTTGGAGACATTGCTGCCCAATACATCACTCACTCCAACGCAAGAAAGCGTCTTCAACTTTCTGTGAGTAACCCATTACAAAACCTAATCTTCTCTTACTTCCATATGGTTCTTTTATTTCTTATACCGGATTCTGTAATTTCATTCCTTCAATTGAATTTCTTGTTTTTGGGAACTGGGTAGCTGTAAATGTCTCTTTTTGAGTTGGGTTTTCGAAACGGCCACACACAATAAAAAACTTGGGTCTGCATAGCATAGTAGCCTTTTAGAGCCTCTGAAGTTCCCCTTTTTCTTTTTGATACCTATTTTTTTTGTTTAAAATCATGAACCTTTTCTTCAGAATTAGAAACCATTGACTCTGGGTCCTTTACGATGTCTTATGGAACTGAATACGTTATACAGCTTTTGAAGGTATGATTTATCATCCACAATAAGGATACCACAGATAATGGAATCAATCTCCTAAAATGATGGTAGGGGAATGATGGTTTAATGGTCAAGTTCTATGTCTATCAAATAGATGAATGCCATTACAGAAAATGTGTGTCATCACAACCTTGTTTCATTCATTTTTCTGGTCAGCGGCAGGTTTATGGGGTACTGCTTTCTTTCATGAACAAGTCTGCATCAATAAATAGAGGGGGGTTTTATTCTTTTTGTGGGGTTTTTACTCTTTCCTATGGTTCATCATATAGACAAAAAATGCTTTGACTGATTTCATATTTGCAGGTTGATGGTTTAGAGGAACTAATAAATGCTCCTTTACATTTGTGTATATGTTGTTTGGAAGTCAAGGAACTACTTTTATCATGTGCAGGAAATAAATTTTCAGTTTCCATAACTATAAGTCTTTCAAAATGAAAAATTAACTGAGGAGTTCAGGTACCACTGAAATAGATCCTTCTGTGTGTGTTGGTAATGTCAGTGCATGTGTGAGCATGAGTACGTGTTTCCAGTATAATAGCTCCTTTATCTTGCTTTTTAGTGTGGAGTGTATCTAACCAAGCCTTGATGACCATTTTTCCGTCCACCTATTTGTTACCTCAAACTTTGTAAGTGTTGAACCAACGCTACAGAATGCAGCTGAACTTTGGAGAAGAACCCGATTGTTTTGAATTCAAGTCATTGTTGGTGTTTATGATTTGCTTCAGTTCAAGTCATTGTTTTTGGAGTTTCGACCCAAAAAAGTCTTCTTCTTTTTTTCTTTTTTTTTTTTTTCTTTTTGGAGAAGCAGTATTAGTGTTTTTCCCATCAACCACTTTCTATGCACATATATGTTGATATTTTATATTTCCTATAGCAGGATACAGATGCAGACTTCAAAGTTAACTGGAAACGTGTAGCTATAACAAGCACGTTTGGGTTTGCCTTTGTTGGACCAGTTGGCCATTTCTGGTTTGTTTTGCCTATCCTGTTTCTTTTCCTTCAGGTTGCCTGGTCTGATCTGTCTGCCAACTGTATGATAGAAATAAATAAAAAGAAAAAGTATAACATTGCATGTTTATAGGTACGAAGGCTTGGACAAATTTATAAAGCTGAAGCTTCACCTACAACCTAAGTCAGCGCGGTTTGTTGCTGCTAAAGTGGCAATGGATGGCCTTATCTTTGGCCCTTTGGATTTGTTGGTGTTTTTCACTTACATGGGATTTTCCACTGGCAAGAATTCTGTTCAAGTGAAGGAAGATTTGAAGAGAGATTTCCTGCCAGCCCTTGCTTTGGAGGGTGGTGTGTGGCCAATTGTTCAGATTGCAAATTTCCGATATGTTCCTGTGAGGTACCAACTCCTCTATGTTAATGTCTTCTGCCTGTTGGACAGTGCATTTTTGTCATGGGTCGAGCAACAAAAGGATGCTGCTTGGAAGCAGTGGTTCACATCTTTTACTTCTTTTAAGGAAGGAGGAGGTCAGGGAAGATTATGATTATCTTCTTCCCCACTTTTGTATTCTTTCTTTCTCTTCGTTTTACAGTACTGCAAATGGGGAAAAAAAAAAAAAAGGCATGTGTTTAAGACACAGAGAATCATGAGCCCTCCTTACACTACCAACCTGTGTTTTCAATGTTGGGATTATGGTAGTGATGTAATTGTTTTCCAGTTGTATGTGTTTAGTAACATTTATAAAACGAACTGAAAAAACACAGTTTAAATTTTGATTTTGATACGCCATTTTTCATGGATATCTAAATGGTCCACATTTCTGCTCAAGGCCAACCGAGTAATGAGAGATGCCTCATGTCACAAGCACTGTGAACTGGACTATGAGCTTCGAAATTATAGTCTGTGCTGATGGTTATCTGGAAGATATACTGCATAATATGGTGCTTTAAAAACAACTTTGGATTAGACAACCTCAATATTGGCATTATACACGATGTTTTCCGTACTGGAAAGTTTGGGGTTTTTTTTTTTTTTTTTTTTTTGGGTGGGTCAAGAAGCTGGGTTCAATACATGTAACCTAGTTTGCAAACTGCAATATAATCTAAATACAGTACAAAATTGTGCGAGCATCCAGGTTGTAGGGAATGGGTGGACCCGCTGATTCGAAACTATGGCAACTAGATGAACGAACTATGACCTCCGCCGAGTGGTACTTTTGGCTTGAATGTTGCAGATACCATTAAGCATGGGCAGTGTTTGAAGCCAATGCTCTGAAAGGCAAAATAAAGATTGTTACTTTTCAGGAAAAAGGTTAGATAACTAGAGACCACAATATCCTATTTGAATATACAAAAACTTACTGGGATGCTTAGCAGTAGTCCTTGACTATTCACTAGGACAGGCAGGCCTCTTCTTGCAGCCAGAGGGATAGACTTCAGGGATACAAGAGCTCTTTGTGCTGAGAGCCTTGCATAATCTGGACATTCGTTTGTCTTCTCTTCTGTTTGCTCTACCTTACTATCTAAAGAATGTCTACATTCTTGAAAGTTTTCTGAAGTTCGACTCCTCGACAAGTTGGCAAGATACAGCCAATCTGGTTCAGTCAAGTTCCGCACCTCAACCATCATGTCATGACCAAATACACAAGATCTGCAACAGCCCCGACTTTGTCCCTTCGAAACTCCATCACTATTAGCTTCCTCAGAAGTTGCATTTTCAGTAACTTCCTCACTCAGTTTCCATGTGACAAAGAACCGGTTCATGAAGCAACATATTTGCCCAGGGTGAAGTGGTTCACTCCTTGATGTACTAACAGATTTGACTCCATGCTCTGACTTGTAGTCAGCTGCGACTTTGCTCTTAGACTTGAAATTCTGAATCTCTTCCTTCTGCAATAAAAGAATATTTGAAAGGGTTGACTCACTAAGCATACCAAGATTCCTGGCTCCAGTTAGAACTGATTCAGAAGTTCCTTCCAAGAAATGCACATCTGACGCATCTGTAATTAAGGAATCTGCATATGATTTGCCACCTGCTATAATTTTCCCAATCTCATCTGAAGTACAGTTTTCCTGTTCTGCCTGAAAATGTAGATGGGATGATTCCATTTTTGAAGGTAGAGGACAATCGACAGAAGAACAGACTAGAGCTTTCATGCCTCTAGACCCAGGAGCTGGAGAAAGGTAGCAGCCAGCTGCTGTAAGGGAGGTCTGCATGATTGATAAAACAGAACGATAATTCAATGAAACTATAAGTGATACCAAATACAGCTATTTGGACTTTGAAAAGGCTAACTTTTCATGTTCCAGTTGTATTCGTACCTTGCATGGTAAAGTATGCATGTAGTCCAAAAGCAATTTTGAAGTACTACCTCTAATTGGCCTGTGCCTTTGTGAGATGAACTGCAAACAGAAGGAATCTCGGCATAAACATAATTCGTCCAAAAGATATACGTTTCTAAGAAAAATAACTATAATGTCAAACAACTTGTATGGTAATAATTGTAGTACCTTCAAAACCAAGGCAATAAACTTTGACAGGCATATGTCCTCGATTTTTGATTCATTAAGAATCTCTAAATCAATAACAGCATATCCCAGCTGCAGGCACAATATCAAATGAAATGTCTTGAACATATTCAGAAATCTTTACACTATAGTCAAACGAGAAGTTGGCTATAATAGTTATCAATTATCAGAAACAATTAAAAGGTACGGACACTCAAATTATGCTTACATCCATAACAGTCACTGCTTTGCTTATCAGATTACTACAAATATAATCGATGTATATGCGTGTTTTGCGACAGGCAGAAATAACTGCTTGTAGCTCCAACTTGAATGCACCTAGAAAAAGAAAAAAAAACATTGGTAGTCTGCAAATGTTATGGCAGTATTTGCAAACAAGAAAAATGGCAATAACATTTTTGCATAGGGAAACTATACGTACAGCACTACTATGAAGTTAACAAAACACGCAAGAGAAGATAAAAGCCTTTACCACCCAATTATAAGGACTAAACTACAACAATTGAAATTATGTTTAAAACTCACTTGATGACAAGTCCCTTAGAGACATTCGAATTCTATTACGAGCATATAACGGGCTTTGATTCGTTGGGTCTTCCACCCAGACCTGATTACTTCCTTCACATATCTAGAAAAATTATGAAATAAATTAACTCAGATTGGTTCCAAATACAATTTTTTTTTAAACACACATTTTACAGATACTACTCAGCTCCATTACACTAACCTCGTACATATCTTCTTTTGAAAGATCCAGGAGTGGTCGCACAACAAGGATACCGTAGTTTCCCGAAACTTCAGCATAGGAATGGGTATGCGTGGAGAAAATTTGAGACGTGAAAGGCATACCAGCAAGTCCAAGGACACTGCTATTACGAGATAGTCTGAGAACAAATAACTCAGCCTGCATTGGGTCTTAGCAATCATTATATATCTAGCATATGTAACAAGCCTGGAAAGTTTAAATCAATACAGAGGAAATAATACCATAATTCTTATAAATAAGCTGATACTTTCTTTCAGTTTTGTGATTACAAATATAAAGACTCTTTCATGTCTGGAAGTGGATTGGCCTCTTTTTCGAAACAACTAATTTGTACATGCCTCACACATAACACACAGGTATACAGCAGCAAAATGAAAGAAAGTTAAATTAAATGATTGTTGGACAGACCTGGTCATCAGCATGATGTGCAATAAGTAACACACCAATCCGGTTCTGGATGCAAATCTTCTGAAATATTTCATACCTGAGATTCAAACCCAATTTAAACAAAATGAAATAATGTACATCACCCAATTGAACCATAAATGTAATGAACCAATTATCAATATTCAAAACAGAAGTAACATCCCCAGTAGTAGGCATTAGGGACCTTGGAAAAAGAGAAGCAACCACCTCATGTCACGCGCTGCTTCTTGCAAGTGACCTTGTTTCGGATGACCATCCGGCCAATCACAACAGGCAATATGACTTCTGATTCCTACACAAAGTTCATATTGGCTTATCTACTTCAAGTCTTAAACTGAAATTACTATGTTAAGCCGAATGCACCAAGACAATATATCAGGAGCAACACCGAAAAGTACCCAATTTAGAGACCCGATTAGAAACAGTGTTGGCTTCTTCTTTGCTCTCTGCACGCAGCCCATGGTCGACAATTATTGCCAAAAGCCCGTCAATGAAGCCACCACTATCACATTTCGCATCAAAGTCTCGAGCTTTCCAGTGGGCGGTCAAAACACATAAAGCCATACTGTCTGGACCTCCAGAGACCCCAATAGCTGCATACAAAGCAGAAAACAAGCATCACAATCTCACTGGGATTTAATTGAACTCTCCAAGCTCACACAACCAAAGAAAATGAAAAGATAAACAACACCCTCTTTGTTTTTCAAAAATAAGCAAATTTTAGAGAGCAAAACAAGCGAAATTAAGCCCATAAAATGAAAAACAAGATAAAGTAAGAATTGACCAATATGTTAACATAAAAAGAAAAACACAGAAAAGTTGCAGAGAAGAAGAGGAACAAAGTGAGTACAGACCGACTCGGTGGTGGGGCTTGAGGCCAGCCATGGCCATTCGTCTAGAGAAAGCTTCCTTGTACTTGGCCATGTCGACTGCGACGACTGGGGCTTGGGTGGACAAGCACTTGCAGGAAACTTGACGGGACATGAATGGGAGTTTCCATGTTGTTAGGGGTATTTTTGGAATGGCAAAAAGTAAGGTTTGGGTACTGGTTTGCGATGGTAAGATTACCCCTCGCGCCATTTCCAAGCTTCAAGCTTTGAGTGGATTGCTCTGTTTTTAACTGATAGCGTTGAGATGGAGAAGGCATTATACAGAGCCGTTGTCGTGAGGTACGAACAAAACGCAGCGTTTAACCTAACAAATGAAAGCAACAAAATGCCAAAAAAACTTTTTGTCCTGTACCCGTTTTACCACGATCTAATTCTCATGTTTTGATTTAAAAAACATAGAAATTTATAAATTTTATGTGAGAAAAACCGTGGAATTTAGAGATAATAAATTTCAACTTTAAATTTCATCTAAAAGCTGTTATTTCTAAAATTTCAAGAGAGATTGCGGTTTAAAAAATGATAACTTAACAAATAAAAGTTAAATTATGTATTTAAATTCGTCAACCTCAGTCATCGAAGTTGCAACCTCTTTCTCTCTCTTCAGGATTGGTAAGTTGACTTTGCTCTTCAAATATTTCATTTTACTTTGGAAAAACAAAACCCACCTTGAAAATGTTAAAAACATATTTTTTTTTTCCTTTTCATATAATTAATATTTGGACATTTTTCATTTTTTTCATTTTTTTTCTTGATATTACATTAACTGAATTAAAGAGTATGTTAAAGCAAAAATTATTCAAATAGCAAATAAAGCTTTTCAAATTACCACGTAGGTTAACAAACTTCAATTTGATGAATTTTATTTGCTACTACTGTTGAAGATGCTATAACGTAGAAACTCGGGTAGAGAAAATAAACTGCAGGTACAAATTGGACTGGGCATGAGAACTCGGGTAGTGAAAATATTCGATGGGCCAGATGGGCTTTAACAAGATTTTAAAACATTTATTTATTTATTTACTATTTTATAAAATTAAAATCTGATAAATTTGAGCGAAAAAAAAGACAAGTTGTTTTTTTTATTTTTTATAGAGAAGAAAAGACAAGTCAGCCAAAAAAGAAAGACAAGTTAAACTGAAAGATTAAACAGTGATTCTCCGGACCGACCCGCATTTTCTCCGATGCGAGAGCTTTCCCGCCAAATCAATGAAGCGTCAACGCCAATCTTCTTAGCTCCGTCGTCGCCATGACCACTTCTCCTCGTACCTCCACTCCATCGCTCTCCCTCGTCTTCATCTTCATCTCCATCTTTGTCTCGATCTCCATCTCTCTCCTCCATTTCAAGACCCAAATTTCCCCAACCCTAGACCTAAACCGTGGTACCCTAAATTCCTCGCATCCTCAAACCAACCGCCAAAACTACGTTGTTCGATTTGCCGAATACAAAAGGGCGGAAGAGCACCGTGAGTATTTGAAATTGAGTGTTCGATCCGATGGATGGGATTGGATCGAGAGGAACAACCCGGCCAAGAAGTACCCTACAGATTTTGGATTGGTTTGGATTGAAGACTCGGCGAAAGAAATAGTAGTTTCGGAATTTGGGAAGTTGGGGCTGGTGAAGGATGTCAATGCGGATATGAGGTATGGGAGGGGTTTGCTTGCAGAGGAAAAAAGAGACAAAGTTGGGGCTTTTGTCGATGGAAAGAAGCGGCCGGGGAAAATTTTAACGGCGATGTCCTTTAGCGAAGCCGGCGGCGATACACATTTTACGGCCACAAGTAATTATTCGATTAGGTGGAGAAGGCAGCTCATGGCTCAGGTGGGTTTTGGTGCATTTGTATGAAACCAAAAGAACTTCTTGCGCAATGCGTTTCTGTTTTTATGACCAGAAATTGTCTCTTGATTTCCATTTCAATTGAGGAACAGGAAGGAGATTGAAGTTGGGATTCGTATATTTTTCTATGGGTGTTTATCCTATTTTGTGGGAAAGGTTTATCTTGGCTAAGCTACAAGTCTTTCCTAATTGGGTTTAACTTGATAATGGCGGAACGTATTTCAGAATATATCACTTCACTATGTTTTTCTCAATAAATCCAAGATAACGTGGAGAAGCCCTTTTTTTTTTTTTTTTTTTTGTGTGTGTGTGTCTCAAAAACTGGCCATTTTGAAATTAAATTTGGAGAAAGTTCCAGCAGTGTTCCTTCTTTTTTTGGTTTGTTCTGATTCTTGAAAAATTCCTTAGTGTTTATTTTTAATTAACTCTCTTAATTTAATTCTTGCAGAAATCTCAAGTTACTTCATTATTTGGAGCGGATTTTCTCTGGGAAAAGGGGTATACTGGTACAAAAGTCAAAATGGCCATATTTGACACTGGCATTCGAGCTAATCACCCACATTTTCGTAATATTAAGGTACTGTTTTCTGGGAAAAGAGGCTCGAGTCTTTTCGCCTTGTGGATGTTTGTAGTCAGACTTAATCACTGTTATTTGCCTTATATTTTTCTGTTTGCTTATAAAAATAAAAGTAAAAATCACGGTGCTATGCTGGTTTTCAATTTTGAGCAATTATCCAGGAGCGCACAAACTGGACCAATGAAGATACATTAAACGACAATCTTGGACATGGGACATTTGTTGCTGGTGTTATTGCTGGTGTAGATGCAGAGTGTCTCGGTTTTGCTCCTGATACAGAGATCTATGCTTTTCGTGTGTTTACAGACGCACAGGTAATGACATCGGACATTGGAAGATTTATTGATATGGCATTATGACTAGAATGATATAGATTATCTTTTCAAAAGAAAGTCTTTGAAAGCAAGATTTAGAGAACTTTGTATTCAAGCCATGGTTTTAAATACTTAGCTTCATGGCGTTTCATTTGGTTTATCAAATTTAGCAAGATTATGAGAAGCCTGTGTTCAGCTTATTGCAGGTATCATACACATCATGGTTCCTTGATGCATTCAACTATGCCATTGCAACCAATATGGACGTGTTAAATCTAAGTATAGGTGGACCTGATTACTTGGACCTCCCATTTGTAGAGAAGGTAAGGGTCCTTGGTTAATTTTCTGTATTTCATAAAGAACCTTTTAGTGTGGTGGTTTATCAACTTCTAGGTTCTGCACTGAAACATGTGTGGGCATATATCATACATGTTGTGCTATTGAAGTGTGGAACTTAAATTTGTGCTGCATTTGCTCACAGGTTTGGGAAATAACTGCAAACAATATAATTATGGTTTCGGCAATTGGAAATGATGGACCACTTTATGGAACTCTAAACAATCCAGCAGACCAAAGTGATGTCATTGGTGTTGGCGGCATTGACTACAGTGATCACATTGCTTCTTTTTCTTCACGTGGCATGAGTACTTGGGAGATGCCTCATGGGTAATCTAATATATTTTCCTTCGTACCACTTATTGCAATTTTTATCTTCCTTTCCCATGGTTATGCCTTTTTTCAAGAGACTAATAGTGCTGTGTATTTTCTAGTGTTTGGTGCTCTGATCTTTACAAGGTTTTTAAAGTGATCTTAAGGCATTCAATCCTTTGTTGTTCCTTGGGCCGTACAAGCTATGTTAACGTTAACTTTATAAGTTTTCTCTGCACAGTTATGGTCGGGTGAAGCCGGATGTAGTCGCATATGGACGGGACATTATGGGATCTAGGATCAGTACTGGCTGTAAAAGCTTATCTGGCACTAGTGTGGCAAGTCCTGTGGTTGCTGGTATGGTATGCCTGCTTGTGAGTGTTATCCCTGAGAGCAGTAGGAAGGACACTTTAAATCCGGCAAGCATGAAACAAGCATTGGTTGAGGGTGCTGCGAAGCTTTCTGGTCCGAATATGTATGAGCAAGGTGCAGGCAGGGTCGATCTGTAAGTTCTCCTGATTTATAGGCCCTTTACTTTTTTTGTACGGATCTCATTTATGGTTATTCTTACTGTTTAGCATTTGTTTTACTGGTTTTCAGTTTTAAGTTTTGACTTTTTGGTCAGGTTAGAATCATATGAAATCCTTAAGAGTTACAAACCTCGTGCCAGCATCTTCCCAAGTACTCTCGATTATACAGATTGCCCTTACTCCTGGCCCTTCTGTCGTCAACCGCTTTATGCAGGTGCCATGCCTGTTATCTTTAATGCTACCATTCTAAATGGGATGGGTGTAATCGGCTACATTGAAAGTCCACCCACATGGCATCCTTTAGATGAAGTAGGGAATCTTCTAAGCATTCACTTTACTTATTCTGAAGTTATCTGGCCTTGGACTGGTTATTTAGCGCTTCACATGCAAATTAAGGAAGAAGGTGCACAATTTTCTGGAGAGATTGGAGGCAATGTTACTCTTAGGGTATACAGTCCTCCAGCTCAAGGAGAAAAGGATATTAGGATTAGTACTTGTGTGCTTCAGTTGAAATTGAAGGTTGTCCCTACTCCACCAAGATCAAAACGAGTTTTGTGGGATCAGTTTCACAATATTAAATACCCTCCAGGTTATATCCCCAGAGACTCTTTGGATGTTCGTAATGACATACTTGACTGGCATGGGGATCACCTGCATACAAATTTTCACATTATGTTCAACATGTTACGAGATGCTGGGTATTATGTGGAAACACTTGGTTCGCCTTTTACTTGCTTTGACGCTCTCCGGTATGGAACACTTCTTCTGGTAGATCTTGAAGAAGAGTACTTTCAAGAGGAGATTGATAAACTGCGGGATGATGTTCTTAATTCTGGACTGGGGTTAGCTGTGTTTTCCGAATGGTATAATGTGGACACGATGGTGAAGATGAGATTCTTTGATGACAACACACGAAGCTGGTGGACTCCAGTCACTGGAGGCGCAAATGTTCCAGCGTTGAATGACCTTTTGGCTCCGTTTGGGATTGCATTTGGAGATAAGATTCTAAATGGCGATTTTTCTATTAATGGTGAGCATAGTCGGTATGCATCTGGAACAGATATAGTGAGGTTTCCACGAGGTGGTTATGTGCACAAGTTCCCTTTCCTGGATAGCTCTGAGAGTGGGGCCACTCAGAATGTACTTCGGACTCCTGAGATGACCATGGTAAGCAGGAATGCTACTCATTCAACATTTTGTTTTCTTTTTTCATGTCTCAACTTGAATGAGTCTTCCTCTCTCTGTCTCTTTCACAGACACACACACACACACACACACAAAATTATGCAATATTCCTTGAACCAAAAGTTGATTTAACCACGTGCAGGACGTTTAGAATATCAGGCATGCAGTTATTTCCATTTTGATAATTAAACTCAATCATGATTCATACATGATTTTGATTATGGTGCCTATTGACAAATGCAGGCAGATTCTCCCATTCTTGGTCTTTTAGAGGTGGGTGAAGGTCGTGTTGTAGTGTATGGAGACTCTAACTGTTTGGACAGCAGTCATATGGTAACTAATTGTTATTGGCTCTTGAGGAAAATATTAGATTTTACCGGTGGAAACATCAAAGATCCTGTGCTTTTCTCAAACTCAGTTAAACAAAAATCACCTTTATATGTGGAAGACAACCAACTACCGTCCCGTAGAACGGATGTGAATTTCTCTACATATTCTGCTGTTGTGGGAAAGGACGTGATCTGTGGGAGTGACTCTTTATTTGAAATCTGGGGCACTAAAGGTTACAGTTCACAGATCAGGGGAACAAACAGAAGATTACCTGGTTATTCTGTAGTTGACTTGGATAGAGGTTTAAATTCTACAGTCGATACTTCCAATTTGAAGCATCCCAAATTGCTCGGGGAAAATAGAAGTGATTCTCTGGGGAACAGGTACTTCGGCCTGTTCTATGGGGACGAGGTAAGCCAACGAATGGTTCATGAAAGATTCATACTTCGATTAGAAAATGATTCTCTCTCATGCAATTCTCTTACTGCCATACTATAACATGGTAAATAATGCTGGGAGTTTCTTCTAAACCTTTTTGCAGCTTGATATGCCTGTGGTTGTTCCTAGTCATTGGCTTGTTCCTGCAATAATTGCTGTAACTGGTAAATGATCATTGACTTTTCCAATTTGTCCAAAGAAATGTTTACATGTTTTGAAATGCGTTTACTCTTTAAACTACTTTGCTGCTATTGTAGGTATTTTGTTAGTTTTGAGCTTTTGGAGAATTCGACAGAAACGACGGCGGCGAAGGAAAGGATCTGGCTCTGGCCGGTTTTCTAATCTATAGTTCCGGATGATTAGTAGCCCTATTTTTTTTTAATGAGGCCTTTGATCTCTTGTAGCATTGTTCTTATAATACTGTCACACCTACCAGAGGATTTCTTTGTAACATCACCTCACTAATTCAAGAGTCTTGTTGTCTGCACCACAGGAAACGATTTTGTATCTGTCAAGGTTTGATAGAAGAATTTTTGGATTTTATAGTCAATTTGTATTCGTGGTAATGATGAGTATCAGACAAGAATTTCGAAAACAAACGTAAAACATTCAAATTCATATTCTTTTCTTCATTTATACTTCCTTGGAAAACAAACGACGGCCAAAAATATTTAAAAGGAAAAAAAGGAAAAAAAAAAAAGTCAAATCAAATTTTTGTACATACAAATTAATAGTGTTCTTCATTCAAATTTCCGATGTACTTGATTAAAATTCGAGGATTTTTGTTATGAACAGAGTTGTATTTTGCCAAATTCGAACTAGCAGAGAGGTCCCCTATTCCCAGTCCCCACCAACTGATGAGGGTCATTAAAAAAAAAAGGGGGCATGTGCAAGACAGCACGAGCAGCCAAGGAGCATGGGCTGGTCGGCATTTTCTTCTTCTTCAACCAAAAAAAGATAAAGACTTTATTTGACTTTGTCAGAGATATACAGCCTTTTCTGTGTTGGACATGCGGGCCGCGACACCATTAGCCACTAGGGTTGGAAAAATTGGCTCTGTTTGCCTTTCATGATGAACAGAATTTGAGCAAACCTTTTAGAAAAGTAAATGGAACCAAAAACCATCATTCAAAAAACATGCACGCATGTTCATGTGGTGCTTAATATGTAAAAGAAGAAAGATTAAGCCACAAATAAAAGAATTGGATAAGATTATTTGTTTACTATTGTATAAGCGCTCCTAAGTACACTGTAAAACCGATAGTTCAAATGGATGAAAAAAAAAAATAGACATAATTGGTGATAAACACTTTGTTCTTGAAATCAATGTAAGAATATTGGGGGGGTAGCTTTTTACAGGAAAATTTGTGCATTGGCTGTGTCAAGAGGTTCCACTAAAACCTTTACTGTTCTTAATCCTTCCCATCTCCATTTCTCGGGTTGTTAGGCGGCTTTGGCCTTCACCGCTGCTTGAGCCAGACGGGTACAAGCCATACTCACTGGTGGGTGCACTATACTCGCTGCTACCACCATACTCCTGGCTTCCCAGTGCCATCTTCCTGAATTTTTTCATGTCCTCTTTGTACTGGCTTGTGTCATAGTCTGAGCTCCCATATGAACTATAGACATTGCTCTGCCCGGGCCTGATTCCTTCATTGAGATCAGACAAAGACACATCTCCCTCTAAAGCACGGACAACCTGCATGTATCAAGTAAAAATTGGTCAGAAGACACTTCAATAATTGCACATACAAAGGATATGAACTTGCATCAGCACACGAGGAATGTGAAAGCTTAAGCTCTTACTGAAGAAAATTTACCTGACTCATTCGAGGCCGACGCCGTGCAGAATGACGTACACAAGCTGCAGCACAAGCAACCATGCGAGCCATCTCATTGGGGTCAAAACTATTCTGCAGCTTAGGATCAACCAGTCCATCAAAGTTTCTTTCTTCTAGCGCTCGAGTTAACACAGGCCTTGCCTGCAATGCCACAACATGCTCTCTATAAGTACCAATGATACTCTAGCAACCCAAAACCCAAATGATAAAAGCCAAAAGGGGGAAATCTTGATCAAGAAAGCAGTGTTCACAGACAAAGCAAGTTATCACTCACCCAGTCTACTAAACTATCCTCCATGAAAGTTTGAGATGCATCAACAGGCCGGCGTCCAGTAATCAACTCCAAAAGCATAACCCCAAAGGAGAAAACATCTGACTTGTCTGTGAGTTTTCCACTTGAAGCATATTCTGGAGCCAGATACCTGAAGGTAGCGAGCAGGTAAGAACATGAATAATAAGTGTAGATATATACTAAGCAATGCAGATATATCACGATGGATCATTTAGACACGCTAAACTAGGATGAACATCTCGTCATCACACCAAACAACATTCACAACAATCTTGAGAACCTGAGACCTCTCAATCATAGCAAAGCAACAAGGATTGACAGCATGACCATACACATATGATTGCATACAGTTTGGGTGTTCAACACAATCATGCAATAAATATGTTCTATGAAAAACAATAACTAGAAAGAGAGAATCAGCTCAAGCATAGCAACAGACATTTTGGAAGAGATGGAAACAAAAAAAAATCCTAGTCCTATTTTGGGTCAATCTCAAACGAAAATCATAATGATATCAAATTCCACTGGCAATTTTAATATGAAAGAAATGGGTCTTACCCAAAAGTTCCCATCACTCGGGTGGAAACGTGAGTATTAACATCAGAGGACAGCTTGGCAAGTCCAAAATCCGCAACCTGTGACAAAGATGGTGAATCTCAATCTAAACACTCCTTGACATGATCACAACCAATAAACTTTAATATAATCACCTAGAACTGATCAAATTTGAGCGTAATATATCTCATTCAAAATAATTTAAGCACCAACTTTCCAAGGCTGAGTAATAGCCGGCCATATATCAAGAAGAACAAAACTCAGGCAGCCAACAACTTGCCATTCAGGAACTAACATTAATTTTAAGAATTGTAAATTTTGGAAAGCCATAAGAAAATCGATTGACAGTCCATACCTTCGCCTCAAACTTGAAATCCAAAAGTATATTAGCTGCTTTGATATCACGATGAATGATTTTAGGATGACCTGCATGCATGTACAGATTATTACAATCAAAAATCTGAAGTTATGATGTCAAATACTATTTAAAGTGATTCTTTTTCAAGTGCATTTCTGTGTGTGCACGGACACAGAGAGCTTACAATCCTCGTGAAGATATGCTAGTCCTTTTGCAGATCCTAAAGCAATTTTCAGTCTGGTGGGCCAATCCATGGTAGGTCGTCCTTTTCCTGCAATACGAACAGTCTATCAGATCCTTGTAACCAGAAGTATGAACCAACATTATAATGGTAAATATCACCTAATCATAACCTAAATTCTATAGACGCATACTTCACATTCGCAGATGGAAAATCATAACACTAATGATGAGAGTTCACCGTATAACAATCAAGCGACAGTCTATCAACTTGACTATTTAAATTCATTGTTTTACTTTTGATTAAAATAAAGGTGTTTATCATCATAAACTCAATCATGTGTGCGGGAAAAAAAAAACTTGCCATGTAAGTGGAACTCCATGGTATTATTTGGAACAAATTCATAAACAAGTAGTCTCTCCGATCCAGTCATGCAATACCCAACCAGTGAAACAAGATGTCTGTGATGTACACGGCTAATAATTTCAACTTCTGCCTGGAATTCACGTTCCCCTTGCCCACTTCCAGCTTTTAGCTGCTTGACTGCCACTTCCTTCCCATTCGGAAGGACTCCTTTGTGTACATATCCAAATCCACCTTGTCCAAGGAGATTGGAATCTGAGAAGCCTTCTGTTGCTAATGCTAGTTCCTCATATGTAAATGTGCTTTTAGAGAAACCCAAGGTATAGCCTGGTGGAGGCGGTGGGAGTGGAGTTTCACCCCCTGAATAATTGGAACCAGAACCTCCACTGCTGCTTGTGAAAGGTGGTGGTGGTGGTGGGGGAACACTCTGTGGTGAGTATGGCGGACGTGATGCTGGAGCTGGTGGAGGAGATGGCTTTGGCATCATTGTGACTACATGCTCTGCAGGAGGAAGATTTTGTTGCCACCGATGTGGTGGACCACCGTATGGGTCATCTGAAAAATACAACACTAGGAAATCAGTATTACCATCCATCTGGATAATCCACAGCAATGATATGTTTTCGTTCATGGGCAGTCAGACGCAAATTTTTAGGTGTACAAAGAAACTTCCTCAGAAAATGTCTTCTTTCGAACAAAACTGGAATAAAATAATAAGTCATAGAAACAAAAACAAAAAGGCAACCATAAAACTCCACGAGTCTTTTAATCCAAGTGAAATGTTAAAAAGAATCCAATGTCTCTTACGAGAGTGAAGTAGTGATTGATATTCAAAGATTTGAGAGTAAGATTCAGAATTCAAGTCGAGTATTTATAAGTTGGAAGTTTTCTACTTATGCATAACACGATACATAATGACCATGAAAAGGACACAAGGCATAACCCCTGAATATAGCATGCTTTACCAGATTCAACAGGGCTTCATGTTAATCCATATAATCACACAAGCAGAAGTCATCACCAATCGGGATAATTATAAACAAAAATCATTGCAATGCGAAACGATGGCAACATTTTGGGGGAAATGCGGAAAATTGAATTTATAAATTTATACCATGACCAGATCCATCGGGCTCCTCTAAACCCACAAAATCTAGCTAAAGACCATTTCTGCATACAGAGTGATCAAAATGGTCCAAATGAAACCGAATCTAAAACTTACCCCAAAACACAAACAAAAAAAAGGTACCAAAACCAGATCACAAAATCTCAAAAAACAAAGAAAGCTGATACCTTTAGGCCCAGGAGGCGGCGGGGGAGGTATATAATAGTTTTCGTCATCCCTTCTCCTCCTCTTCTTCTTCTTAGTGCAAAAAATGCAGAAGATAGTCAGCACTGCAAAGATCGCTACAGCCCCAATGGCAATCCCGATTATAACCCCCGAATCCAAGTTCGACGATGGCGGAGAAGGCGGAGAAACGGATTTTGGAGGCGGAGGACTCCGGGTCGAAGGCGTAGTGCCCGAACTAGTCGGCGGAGGAGGAGAGCGGGATGATGAACTCGAAGGCGGCGGCGGAGAGGCCGAAGAGGCCGGAGGAGGAGTGGTCGACGGCGTTGTGGGTGTGGTTGATGATGGTGGTGGAGGTGATGAGGGAGTGGCTGGTGGTGGTGCGCTCGGGGTCGATGGTGGTGGCGCGCTCGGGGTCGATGGTGGTGGCGCGCTCGGGGTCGACGGTGGTGGCGCGCTCGGGGTCGATGGCGGGGGTGGCGAAGACGGTGCCGGAGCTGCTGGTGGTGTGGTTGTGTTCGTCGCCGGCGGCGAAGAAGGGGCCGGAGTTGTCCCCGGAGGCGGGCTCGACATTGCTGCTATAAATCAGATGTATCGAAAGAAATGGGTAGCTGATAAACAGTCGTGTCTTGCTCCGCTGAATGAAAAGCTTTCTCCTCTTTCTCTCTCCAAACGAAGAGAGAGGGCAAGAGAGAGAAGGAGAGAGAGAATGTCTAGTAGTTAATGGAGGGAGAAAGTACGAGAGAGGGCAGACAAACACAGACAGATAGCGTTTGCTTTATTGGTTTCGGAATTAGGAAGGTATTTTTGTTGCTTTTTTTTTCCTCTCTCTTTCTGATTTTCTATTTCATTTCAAAACAAACAATTCTTCAGTCATCAGACTTCATCACATGGCGGTAGGAGAGAGGGAGAGATCATCATCCTCTGCTTCGCTGGAACTGTGCTGTGGGGAGAGCTCACCACTCACCAGCTTGCCTTTTGGCTGAGACCAAGTAGAGCCTCTGGAGGGAGGAGTCTTCTTTCTCTTTCCTCGTGTGGGGCCCGCGTGGGACCTACACGATTAGTCCGCGCGTTTCTCCGTCTTTTACTCACTCGGCTCGTGATTTATTATCTTTTGTTTGGTTGGTGAATTGGGGACGGCGTGCGTTTGTTTTTTTTTTTCAATCGTTCTTGCACGATATTCGTATATCATGGGTCCAAATTAATTAATTTACACAAATTTTTTATTATGTAAAAGTCCATTTTATATGTAACCGAAAAAAAATTAATATAATAAATATATTTTTGTTGAGGTTTTTTTAAATTTTACACTTGTTTCTGGTCTAGACATTAGACCAAGTATGAACACCTTCAATTACCCAGGAAAGAAAAACACATTGAATTATCCTTGATATTATCTCCTGTAAAATAATATATTTTAAAAATAGAGTATTATCACCTGTTGTGATCAAACTTTACCAATTTTTCTTTATGAATCAATCACGCCACATGCACGCTCATTCGCATTGAAAAATTGGTAGGCATTTACCAATTGGGAAGGGTGTCAATTCTAACAAATTTGGGGTTAGATTTTTTCATAACTAACCATGAATGTGCCAACAAAAATCTTGTAACGTACAAGAAATTGGAGGAGGGGATTTTACATAAATATTTATTGGTTGTTTGAGAATTTCGAACTTGTGTCCACATCATGAAATGAATAGAGGTGGAAGAACTCAACCAACTGAACTATACTCTACTCACAAACTTCGTAAATCAAGACAAATAAGCAAATTATGGAGCAAAAACAAAACAAATATTTTAATCTAGGAGGTTGCAAGAAACCAAGTAAAAAGTTCATAAGATTCCACACAAACAAATTATTGCATTTTTTAACCGAGAAAGAGGGTTTGGTAATAGTAGTTGATAATATTTTATCATGCTTTAGCAATAGTGGGATAGATTCTGTTCAATTTAAGCTTATATCCAGTCAGATTTCGTCGCTTGGATTGGCTCACTTGGTGTTTAACTGAGCCTAAACTTCCAGACAGAAAACCTAAATCCTGAAACTTCCAAGCAAGAAAGGAACAAAGAGAGAGCTATGAGACAAATTTGGGTTGATCTTTGCTGATGCCATACACTATACATAGGCCAAAATTGCTGCTTCCCTTGTCACAATTGCTAAGTGTTGCTTTCCAAAATTTTAAACCTAATTAGGTAAGGGAGTGACAGGTTAATTATGTCAGCAAAATAATATATATCTTAATTTTAAAAAAAAATCAATCTAGATATTATTTGATGATGAAAATGAAAAGTGTAGAATCTCATCAAACTTACATCATAATACTGTTTTTGTGTGATTTCGGTGATAGTTATAAAGTCATAATTAAGCACTTTTGCTGAAAATGCTTTTATTAGAAGCATGTTCAAATTATTATTAAAAATTATAGTGCTTTTTTAATTATATATAATTAAACACCCTCTTTTAGCCAGGAGTGTCCTCCATATATATAATTTAATTATGGCTCAAGCAAGGGAAGGCAATATGAAAGTGAGCTGTACAATTTACAAACAGATTAACCCTATTAATAACGCTACCCAGATAACTTAAAAGAAGGCAATAAATTATGATAAGTCAAGGGATTAGGTGATCCTAATTGTTCTGATTTGAAATTTTAAGCCTTGCATGGCTCTAGGCAGTAGCTGTTACTCTAAGTAAAAGACACACACCAGCTGGACACCAACAGCTAAACCATATACGACCAAGTTGATATGTTTCCTACACAAAAGAGTTATGCCACAACTCCAATTAATTATTTAATGCACTCTAAATCCTCTTCTAAATTGAGCAGTTGATGAATTCTAATTAACTATTCATCTCTCTATGCATTGTTTTTAAGTCATATGGAACAATTTGAACGGCCGAAGTAAGAAAAGCCAAGTGTAATAAGCAGCATGCATATGTAAAGTAAAACCACCCAAGAAGAGGAGGTTTGCCCCAGAAAAGAAAAACCCTAATATAAGCGAGAGAGAGAGAGAGAGAGAGAGTAATTGTCCATATCCATGCGTGGAGCGTAGCAGGAAATGGTCCAATATTCGTGTGCAGTTGAGGTAGCACAAAAATTGCAGGCATGCGGCGGAGGCGGCTTTTAGCCAAGTCAAATTCCAAAAAAAAATGAGCAGCACTTGGGGTCAATATTATTATCACATCTTGGTCTGCATTGCACTGGATTTGCCGGCGATTATTTCATGTTTAATTAAGTTTAGGATTATAGACAAACACACACCATGCCGTGGACATTCTTTGTCTAAACATTGGAAGCTTCCCTCTAAGTCTCTGAGTATGGTACTTTTCTAATACGTTGTTTTAAGTTCTCAATTCAAAGCCCTGGTCACAATTGTACCATATTGATGTGCTTTAGACAGAAAATGGAATCCTCAATCATTTTTACAGAGTTGGATCTTTTGTCGCACACACCTTGTGATTCGTCACAATGCATTGCCTTCGACTCTTATACATCTATAATAATTTTATTAATGGAGAGGTCATACAATATGCATTGATTGTGATAAAATTAAGTGTGAGGAAGCCGACAAGTTACTTATAAAATATAATGAAGGGTGTTTCGTTAGGGAACCATATGACACCGATAAAATGAATAATTTGGTACCAAAAGAAAATTAAGGGGGAAGAGAAGCAAACTGCCGGCAAATGCTTCAAGATAGGGTGATGAGCTGGTGGACGTGGAAGGCAGACATATATGTTCATTTTTCAAACATGTAAGGCAGCAGTATAGTCAAGACCAGGGACATTTTACCTGACAATGTCATATTTTAAATTTTTTTTTTTTAAAAAAAAACAGAAAAAGAAAAAGTAAATTTAGGTTTTACCCATAAAAAAACTTTCACTTTTGGAAAAAGCTAAAGCTTTTTCAAAAAAGACGGAATAACCTCTCAACTTTCAAACCAAAGACATGCAAATGTAAAGGATTTCTTAGGAAATCAAAAAATAAATAAGGGCAATTTTGTCCATTTTTGCTTCTTTTAAAAATTTTCTCTCTCCTTTGGGCTTTTCCAAAGTCTCCCAAAAGAAAAAGCTGAAATTATATAAATAAAAGGAACAAAAACAATAATAAAAATGATTAACCAAGTGGGGCTGGAATTTGAATGGGAGAGGAGGTGCAATTGTCGTGGCCTCTCACATGGCGATGGTATTATTGTATTGTAATTGATAGCCTCTCTCCTAATTAGTGCCATGACATTCGCTTTTTTATATTTTGACTAAAGTGAGAGAAAGGCAAAATATTCTGCTTTCTCAATATCCAGCTATCTGTTTTATTATATTAAATAATAAATATAATAAACTCGTCCTGCTAATCACCAGGGCTTACTAAATTTCCTACTACAATTCCTTCACATTTGGCATTAGGGTTTTAATTTATTCTTTTTCTTAGTGTGTTATTTTATGTATTTTTGTCAAATAAGGAAATGATTATGAACATGGCTTGTTGCCTTCAACTGTTTGTTAATATGAAGACGGCGTGATTCAATCATTGATTAGGTGTGTGTGTGAACACTCAATCTATTGTTGTATTTATATGACTCCAATGACAAAACAATCTCTTTCCCCTTGCTCTCTCTAAGAATAACGCTAGAAGGATCGCATTTTCCGCTACGAAACAAAGACGACACAAGTCATTGGTTCATTATTCATAGTCGGAAAAAACTATAATGGTAGTGTTGTATTTTTAAGTTTTTCGAGGCTTATATGGTATTCGGTTCATTTGAAAAGTCAAATGATTTTTTTTTTTCTTCTTCTAGAGTTTGAGTATTGTAGGGTTTTTCTTCTATATTTTGCACCCTATTTATCGGCTTAGATGTGCAGAGCCTTATAATATTTTCAATTTCAATTTCGATACTTGATCTTGGGCTTTGGCTCCAATCTCTAGCAAGATTGCCTCTAAAATCTTTTTAACATAGAGTAGACGTTGATCTTGGGATTAAGCTTGACATACTGAATTGTAAACCCCATCTGATTGAACAAAATCCATACTAGCTACAACTCTCAAGAGTGTTAACTTTTCAACTCAAAGCTGATTTTCTGGTTGAGTTTTGACCATATACACCGAAATCCATAGGAAATAACACAGAGAGAGAGAGAGAGAGAGAGAGAGAGAGAGAGAGAGAGAGAGATGCATCATAGCGATTTAAGCTGCTACTCTTAGCATGTACAACTTGGAATCAAATATTATCATGAACTACTTAAAGTCTTTACATGGTTTTGCATAGAAAGCACACACGATCTGGATTTGTAAACGATGTGTAATAGTCAAATAGGCTTATGATGATCTACAAAGAATATGTAAAGTTTAGTGTTCGACCGATGCAGGGTAAAAAAATGGTACCCCGCCATTCCATCGGTAACTTTCTGTTGCCTAGGTTGTTGTCCCAAGCACGGCAGCTGGTCCTTCACAAATAGCATCTGCCTGAAAGTTGCTGCTTGTGCTAGCAGTTTCAATTTGAAGTATGAGGGGAATCTTTAAGTACCAGGAAAGTTGCTGCTTGTGCTAGAAAGAATTATGAATGCACAAACAACAGAGAGTGAGAAGACAGACACCCAAGTGTTCTCTGTGTACATCTCCATTGCATCCGTAAAGTAAAAACGCGTGCGGTTTTCAGCCCAGTTCCGAAGTCGGTCTGCTTCTGCTGCATATAATGCCTTGCCCTGCAAAGTATACCAGAATCAGTTTTTGCTTGTTTCCAACTTGTAAATTAAGAACCATATCCAAATGTAAGTATCTGGGTACGATTTTCCTGCTGCTACCATATTCAACAGAAGAACTCTATTTGTCACATTGCATGGACGGTAACATATAGCATATCTTACACTTCAACAAAAGTCAAAAAATTACCTGGTCATCAAACCATCGACCACGTCGAAGCCATGCAGTTACTAAAGCAAGTAAAATCCTAGGTGGTGTCAAGTAATTGATGGCCTTCCCCGATCCCTTTACAACCCGCATCCGCGGAACTAAAGTTCTAGCTACTGTTTCAGGAAGCTCGCATATGAAATTAAACATTTGTTTATTTTTCAAAGAAGAGCCACTGCAAACAAGCCATAAACAATTCATCAGATCCTAGCATGAACAAACAACATTTACACAGTAAGCAGTATGATCTGCGGGGGAAAACTCATTTAATGATGAGCCAGTGCTTGGACATTTTCTATATTTGAGCTCATGAGGGTGAAGATTCTCGTTTAACAACAGGCCTAGTGAATTGATATAAGTGAAACAAGAGAAGAAATGGACCACAGAGAACAAGTCATTCAGTGTACCTGAGAAGCAGATCTGTAAGAACCATGCCTGGAGATGCTGTGTGCACTCCTACTTTAGACCGCTTGCACTCCTTTAAAAGTGATGATTGAAGCTGTCTAAGACCACACTTCGTCGACCCATAGCTAAAGGTAAAGGTGATAAAATAGCATAAGTATCAATGTACAATTATCATCTATCAGAAATCACAATTTCAAAAAGATGCGTGACAATTCAGTCTCTTCCCACAAAAGAAAAAGCTATTCTCCATTAACAAGGCTAGGCACTCACACAGCTGTCAAAGGGGTACTTGACCCCCCAGAGCCTGCCCCGTCCATATTAAATATGTGCCCACCCTTAGGCTGATTTATCATTACACGCATGGCTTCTCGAGTGCAGAGTATAGACCCAACCAGGTTTGTCGAGACAATCTAGAAGGTACGAGCAAAGTTAGTTGAACAAGTTTGAAATGATTATATATTACAATGTAATGTTTCAGGGGCATTGTAGGGCAGCTGCATTTGCATTTTGGGGGGTTGGGGAGATGATAAAGCCACTCGGATGCTACATCTAACACTAACAACAATAAGAGCCATTTATTTACAAATACCTGTTTAATGTCTTCGTCAGTAAACTGAAGCAAGGGTCTAAATCCTTTATTTGCGCCAGCATTGTTTATCTGTCAAGGGGCTTACAAATTAGATGGTAAAAGATTTGAAGCTGCTAAAATATATGGATAATCAGAGTACAGCACATGAAGTCCAAGGCTGGAAAATAAATTTAAAAAATATCTAAACACACTACCACCAAATGCAAAGTGATAAAACATCCACTAGAGAGCTTCAAACGCTTACCCAAATGTCAATATAACCGAGTTCACTGACAGCAAAATTTGCCAGTTTCTGCACATCGCCAGGTTCACAAACATCACATGCTATGCCAACCACTTTTGCATGTGCCAGGTGCTTAGAGGAGGCACCAGCACTGATCATACCTTCCCGTAGGTTTTCCTCAAGCTCTCTGACAGTTGCTTGTACAGACTCGGGGCTGCGTTGACAAGATTCAGTAATTGGTTGAGGTGTCAGTAGTAGTATTTATAACACCATAACCATGGTACATAGATGTTGATAAGTCTATACACCAACAGATATCATAATCCAAATACCACCTTCGAGAAGCGACAACCACACGATCTCCAGAAAGAAGAAATTCACGAGCAAGTGCTTTTCCAAGTCCCCTTGTACTGTACCAGGCAATCAAACAAACAACAACAACATGAAAATCTCATATGAATTGGGGTTTTCTTAAGGAAAATTCATCCGGATATTGTATGAAAATCAAGTACGTAAATGGGAAAAGAAGAATAAAAGCATGCCTTCTTTCTTTTTATTATTTATTCTTAATGACCAAAAACCAATCATATATGATATATCTGCCCTATGCCTTGGTTTCCCTTCCGCAGTAACCATATTGCAATTATAAGAGATGATTCTTCGTGATAACATGGAATTACAAAGCCTCCACCTGTACCACCCCTCCTTACACTACAATTATAGGGCATCCGTTTTGGAACTAGGCAGAGAGAAGAGAGAGTATCTACCTTCCACTAATTACAACATTTCTTGGACCAGCTCGACAGTGTTCCTCTAAAACCATGTTAGCTCCTATCATCGTTCCAATAATAATTCCTCCGAGCCAGCTATACCAAACTAGCTCACTCAACTGACTGTCTCCACCTTCACAAAACTTCCCAACAATTAGAGGTCTGCATATGAAATATTGCTTTAGGACAGATAAAAAAACTAAATAAGTAACATGCTTTCCAACCTGACAACTGAAACCCAATTGCTAGTATAACCCCAGTGCTCATCATGGTCACAATATATCTTCCAATTTGTACGGCAGCCTGATTGTTTTAGAGAGAAGCAGGGTTAGATACTCAGAAGCATCTCAAAGGCCCTAAGAACAAGATAAACCATAAGAGTCCTATCATTAGGTAGCTGATTGTTTTGTTTTGTGTTCTTGTTTTCTCTAAATTTTTAGTGACAAAATCTTGAGGCTTAACTTCATTTTATTTATTTTTATGCCGTTTATAAGAAATGAATAACCAAAACCCAATTAACAGAAGAACCATTTAGAAAAATCATTTCCATTTGTCTCGGACCCCAATCACTGAAAGCTTCAAGATTCAAAATCTCAATCAACTATCTTTCCTTGGATTTTCTCAGCAACCAAACTGGTAAGTTATTCACTGTAGCAACAAAAGAAAACAAACACGTACTCAAACTAACCAAATCACAATGATTGAGCACAAACAAACGTTAATCAAATCGAAGAATGAAAAATAAAAACCAGTAAACAACACTCACCGAGGAACAGACCTCCTCCAACTTGGCCACAGCTTTCCTGTATTCATCAGAATTTCTGGAACGCAAACCAAAACCTCCCAAAACAGTAGAACTCAATGATTTCCAAATTCCACTTCCCTTCAAATTCCCACGCTTTCCCGCACTTTCGGCCACTTTCTCTTCCACCACGTCCCGTCCATCCTCACCCCTAAACGACCTGCACTGCTTCAAGCAAAACCCATTACGCCCAGTGGGCAGTACCGAACCGGAGCGCCGAAAACCCGACCCGATGATGACCGTTGGGCCGGTTCTGTGGTAGTCTTTGAAGTTGAAGGACTCCAAACTCTGTGGGCATACGTGAAGCCTTGCAACCATGGCCGTTGGAGATAATACAGTGACTGAAAGTTCATCAAAGTGAGGCTCCAATCTTTTGTGAGGTTGTGTTCCAACTACTCTTGTACATAATCATTTCTTTCAATTTGAAAAGATTATAAGTTAAATATAAAAAAATATCTAAAGCCGTTTGGTTTTTTTGTTTTTTTTTGGCTGAGAGGAAATATCTAGTTATATTCGCGGGAGATTTAGGAGGAGCATTGGGGATGCAGCCAAGGAGGTTCGTGATGACCACACGTTGAAGCAACCTCATCTGCTAGTGATCAGGTGACACGTGTCGTCGTGGGTCTGTGTCATCGTGTCGCTTTTGGGTTGGTCAGGTTGGGAAGCTAAAACCATCGAGAGGAGTCTTGTACTCATTAAACATTGATTGAGTATTGTAATTGGCAAGTGCCAGCCGTTGGATTACGCCACGAAATTGGGCCCATAATGTCCGGCCCATTTCGATACTGTCGGTGGCCTGGGGCAACCTCTTTGTACAATGGGCATGGTTCGAGCTTTTTTCTACTTTGACTTAGGCCCAACCTCGGCCCAAGCCCGACCCAAATTAGAAAATTAGTAAAAAAGTGGACGACAGCTTGTGCTCTCACATTATTGTCTTTATTTTATTGTAAAACATTGTTGTCTTACGTTATTGTTAGTGCTCAATGATTATGATAATGAAATGAGTAATCATGAATGCATTATTCTAATTTAAAAAATTAACCAAATACAAATCACGTTCATCGCATTTTCTTTGCTGGCACCATCCATGCAAAACCATTGTTGGACTTGGGTTACCAAATTCTTACCTTCTTTATTATTAGTATTTTGGCAAAATTATAGTAATGGTCCCTGAATTAAAACCAAACTTTATTTTTCGTCTTTTATATTGTTAAATTGTTACGGTGATGTTTCAATTAGATCTCATGTTGCATCATTGGTCTTTCCGTCAACTTAGTTAAATTTTCTGTCAAAATTAAGGACAAATTGGAAAATTCATCTCTCTCTCTCCTCCCCTCCTGTGCACTCTCCCTCTTACTCTGACGATTTCTTCTTCCCCCATTTTCCATGACTACCACCTGCAAGCTCCAACCCTCAAACTATCCCACAACCACTCTCTACCATAGCCGCAACCCTAGCAGCACCCACGAACCCAGAACCTCAACCCCCAGAGGAATCGGGCTAGAGAGAGATATATATATTTGATTTATTTTTTAAAAAATTTTGTGCAAAAATGCATTTTTGCCCAAAGACTTGTCAATGCCATATCATTATTTTTAACGGAAAAGTTGACTGAGATGACGAAAATGAAGATTTCTGAAAGTGGAAGCATAATTAAAGTACCACTATAATAATTTAACAATATGAATGACGAAAAATAAAGTTTTGTCTTATTACAAGGACCATTGCTATAATTTTGCCTTGAGATCGAGGAGGAGATTTATACAAATATTTATTGGGTTGTTAGAGGTTTCGAACTTCTGCTGGTGTGAGTGAAATTAAGCTATACCCCATTTGCCTTACCTTCTTTTTCTTTATTTACTAGAAATTTGAGTTTTTATTTTATTTTATTTTATTGATTTTAAAATCTTTTTCTTATGAGATTGTTTTATGAATCATACAAGTGATAGTGTGGGTAAGGGAATCGAACAGACCTTTGAGTGATGAGTGAATGTCATTCAATACTTGCGTTACAAATCTTTTTTAGGGATAATTTATATGAAATTTTTAAAAAACAAAAACACGAACACTTATGTAAACAAATTAAATTAGAATAATTAAAAGACCATTTTTCATCAGAGAAAAACTTGCAACGGAAATAACACGTGTGTCATAGCGTTATTAGTAGGTGATAGCAAAACAATACTATCTCGTTTCATGCAAGTGTTTCTCTTTTTCCTCGCTGGGCAATATTTGTAACGAGATCTAAGGTTTTTATTTTATTTTATTTATTGAAATAATAAGGTGTCCACCCCTTCCTTATGAAGGTCATAAGATGTTAGTATAAAATGAATAAAGTCTTGAGGGTTGAGGAAAATAAAGGAAAAATGGAGCTGCTAAAAGTGTAAATAGCCAAAAATAATAATTGCAAAAAATACATAGACGCGCATACTCGGACACCTCCAAAGTCTCTCCCTCTAAAATCTCTCTCCTTGTCTTTCTCAATTCATTTTCAACCATCTTTCTTTTGTCTGAAAGAGGAGAGCTAGCAAAAACCCAAGTACACAGAGGGAGGGAGGTATGCAGAGGTATCCAGATCAACGGTCAAGATCTGCCAAGCCCGTCACCATTCATGGCTACGCTCAGTCTGGGGACCTTCTTGGGTTTCAGAAGCTGCTCCGGGAAAACCCATCTCTTCTAAACGAAAGAAATGCCATCGTAAGATCTCTTTCTCTTGTGTGTGTAAATACACGAAATGGGATTTTCAAGAATTCAACTTCGTATTGAAAGTTGACATTTTGCAAATTTGGGTGCATTTTGTTTGATGGATTTTATGTCATTCTCATCATTAGGAATGTTTGCCAAGTGGGTTATGAAAATTTTGTGAATTTCACTCGTTGGATCATGTTTCTTAACCACCCTAATGTAGGATTTGGGCGCTTCAATCTTCTTATATTTGTATGTGGCTGTTGTTACAATTTGTTGGGGAACTTGGGACTTCCGTTGTATAAAGGAAGGGAAACACTAACCTTTTTTTCCGTAAATGTATTTGGTAGAGTCTGTCAAATGCAATGTAGTGGAATATGGTGAATTAAGTACCATATGATGTTTTGGTGTAATGAAGAGAAGGAATTGGGCTGGATCTAGTGTGTTCACCGTTGGACGATGGATAAGGGGGTTTCTTTTCATGGTTGTCGCTAGTGGTGGGAACGAGCTTCTTCTCCACTAATTGAAGTCAATTGTACTTTCAGTTATGGATTGTCTGTGTGGCTAAATTGAAGATGAGATCCCATGCTTTATGTAGTTTTTCAAAGGCATATACTTCTTTGGTCAGTTCATAAACCTTTTCAACCAGAGAAAGCTTAGTTAAAAAAGGCGTAAAGAAAGATAGGATTAGCAGGTTTTATTTGAAGTTCCTGTTAGTAAAGCTATAAAGAACAGAAGGGCATTTCTTTTATTATTTGCTCTTTATTATATGCTTCAATGTAACATTCAGGTTAGGTTATTTTATCAGCTAATCATTTGTTTCCCTAAATGCAGATGGCACAAACTCCACTTCATGTTTCTGCTGGTTACAATAAGGCTGAGATAGTTAAATTTCTTCTTGATTGGCAAGGGCCAGATAAGGTTGAGTTGGAAGCCAGGAACATGGTAGGTAAAATGTTTTCTTTCTGGACCAGAATTTTGTCTTACACAAATTGTTTTGAAATTCAATTTAAAACATGTTGAGCTTTGCAGTATGGAGAAACACCATTGCACATGGCAGCTAAGAATGGATGCAATGATGCTGCACGGTTGCTTCTTGTTCACGGTGCTTTTGTTGAAGCCAAAGCAAATGTGAGTTGCCTTTCAACTGATCATACGGTTTCTTTTAAGTTTTAGATTTCTAACTATTATGTCAATGTGTTATTCTTTTTATTTTTATTTTTAATTTATTTTTATTTTTATTTTTATTTTTCTTCTTCTGTCCATGCAGAATGGAATGACACCATTACACCTTGCTGTGTGGTACTCACTTCGAGCAGAAGAGTTCTCAACTGTCAAAACATTACTTGAGTACAATGCTGATTGCAGTGCCAAGGACGATGTATAGTTCATTGCATTTACTTGCAACATTCAATTTACTCAAATATAGCGCCTAAGTAAATGCTAATGATACTGTCTTTGAATTGTTGTAGGAGGGTATGACTCCCCTAAATCACCTTTCAAAAGGCCGTGAAAATGGAAAGCTGCAGGCACTATTACTGTCTCACTTTGAAGAGCAGAGGAGAAGAAGAGCAATTGAAGCATGCAGCGAAACTAAAGCTAAGATGGATGAACTTGAAAATGAATTATCAAATATTGTTGGTTTGCATGAGCTCAAGGTACAACTACAGAAATGGGCAAAGGGGATGCTTTTGGATGAGAGGCGTAAGGCCCTTGGGCTGAAAGTTGGCACAAGGAGACCCCCTCATATGGCGTTTCTTGGCAATCCTGGAACAGGTAAGCATTGCCTACAGTGGTTTCAATCTAGATGATTGGATCACGACAATGTTTCTGCCTTTTCTTTTCTTTTTTACTTTTTTAGGTTACATCCTCGTATTATCATCATTATATAATATAGTTAATGTTATCAACAGGTAAGACAATGGTAGCTCGAATTCTTGGAAGATTACTCCATATGGTGGGAATTCTACCTACTGACAAAGTAACAGAAGTACAGCGAACTGATTTGGTTGGGGAATTTGTTGGTCATACTGGACCAAAAACTAGGAGGAAGGTAAAACGTTGATATTTTTGAAATTATTTATGTTCAATTTTGTAAGGATTGATGCGAATACTCTACTGTGACACACTAATTATAAAGTTATGCACAGATTAAAGACGCAGAGGGAGGAATTCTTTTTGTAGATGAAGCTTATCGACTAATACCTATGCAGAAGGCAGACGATAAAGACTATGGTTTGGAAGCATTGGAAGAGATCATGTCTGTCATGGATAGTGGAAAAATTGTAGTCATATTTGCGGGATATAGCGAACCAATGAAACGAGTAATTGCTTCCAATGAAGGTTTCTGCCGGCGTGTGACCAAGTTTTTCAATTTTAGCGACTTCAGTTCTGAAGACCTAGCAAAGATTCTCCATATCAAGATGAACAATCAAACAGAGGAAAGCTTGTTGTATGGGTTTCAGTTACATTCTTCTTGCAGTGTAGAAGCGGTTGCAGAACTGATTCGACGAGAGACAACAGAAAAGCAGTGTAAGGAGATGAATGGAGGTTTAGTGGATACGATGTTAGTTAATGCTAGAGAAAGTTTGGACCTTAGGCTCAATTTTGACTGTATAGACACAGATGAACTTAGAACAATCACCCTAGAGGATTTACAAGCAGGCCTTCGGATTTTGTCACAATGAGACAGATTTGGAATAAAGTAAAAACAAGAAGAAGAAACGGTGATAAGATCATAACCATGCAGAGAAATTTTTTGCAGGTCTCCCACATATTGATTTGGAATATTTGTTTCTCCAGCTCTCTCTTGATTTCTACATGTGGTCATGAGGTTCGGCTGCTCTTTACTGCTGGAGATTGTAGTGGTATTGAGTATTTGCAGAAATTATTTTATTCGTTGGGATTTGATTACTTCCTGGCAGGTTTTGGTGTAATTGGCATTTTTTATATGTTAGTAGAAAACCATAGTTCAAAAGCTTTCAATGTCTCGTTTAGTTTTTCTAATGAATTAACAGATATCTTTAGATGGTGTTTACTAATCAGGAATTGGAATTCTCATTAGGAATTGAATTTCACTTTAGGAGCTTCACATCAAGGAATTGAAAAGTAAGTGGGGCTCACATAAAATTAGGAATTGAATTCAATTCTTGGATGAGATGTGGTATTCTAATTCTTGAAGAATTAATCCATTAGGAATTCATCTTTTTTACCCATAATATCCTCACACAATTTTCAAAATTCCAAAATTGCCATCTATTTTAAGCTAACAACAAGAACATTTTAGTAATTAGTACCACTCATACTCCAATTCCATATGGTTTAGTAAATAACTTCAATAGGAATTCAGAATTTAACTACTCTCAATTCATATAGTTTAGTAAACAAATTCAATAAGAATTCGGAATCTAATTCTCTTCAATCAAACTCCGCCTCAATTCAATTCATCTTAATCCAAGTACGGATTAATAAACTTCCCTTCTTTTTTCTTTTGTTTTGTTTTTCATCTTGTAAATTATATTAGATGACATATTTTTCTGAAACTCCTCCAAAAAATCACTCCAGCAGTTTAGCCATCCACAATTAACTCTGTGAACAGTTGCTAGCCAAGTATGAGTATTCGGGGGAGGAAAATTAATTTTTTGCCAAATTTTGTTCTCTCGCTCTGTCTCCCTTAAATGATTCAATCTAATGAACTTGTGTCATCAAATTTAACCAAATTTTGGAAAATGTTGCTAGAGATGCTCTAACAACTAGTTGGTAAGGGCAGGGAGTCCGCCGCCCAAGTTTGAGTGATCTTCCCCATGGATTAGATTAATTTAAAGTATTTTAGATTATTTCTTGTTAAAACAACAGCTACATAATTAAGTTATAAGTATGCCATCTGAGATTCTGAGCACTAAAATTTCCTTAATTTATTGGACCTAGGGCGTAGATCCAACTGAAAGAAATGAAGTCGGCTGATGGGCCTTGATGCTCTGATGGACCTATTTGTTGGGTCATGCCAACCTTTGTCCTTGCGATGTTGGAACTCATTTGGTCTCCCATAACCAAGTCTTCGGCATACTCAGCTCTGCAGCTCCTCAAAGCCCCAATTTGTCTCGCCAAACGAAAACCCTCGCAAAATCTCTGCAACCCCTTTGCCCTTGGCAGCTTCAGACGAAAATGGTGAAAAAAAACCCAGAACTCCTCCCAAAGGTAGAGCACCCCGAACTGCTCCCAAAAGTAGAGCCAACACTCGCAAAAGACGTAAACAAGAAGAAGAGGAAGAAGAAGAACCCTCAGAAACCAATCTTAATCTATGTTGATGCTGATGTAAATCCCATTATTGATGCCCAAAAATCTATTGTAATAAATCAAGCTCTACAGAAGTCAGCAATAAAGGCAAATCCAGAGCCAGTGCCAATTCTCACAGCAGTCAAAAGCAAGAAGAGGAAGAGAAAGAAGAGCAAAACCACAGTCCCTGTTGATGCGGCAAAGAAAGTTAAAGTTGATGCGGAGCCAGAGCCAATACTCACAGCAGTCAAAAGCAAGAAGAGGCGGCAAACCAAGTTGATGTTGCAGCCCAAGTTGGTGCGGCAGGACAAGAAGATGCGGCAAAGAAAGTTAAAGTTGATGCGGAGCTAGAGCCAATACTCACAGCAGTCAAAAGCAAGAAGAGGAAGAAAAAGAAGAGCAAAACCAAGAAGAGGAAGAAAAAGAAGAGCAAAACCAGAGCCCCTGTTGATGCGCCAGAGCCAATACTCAAAGCAGTAAAAAGCAACAAGAGCAAAACCAAAGCAGTCAAAAGCAAGAAGAGCAAAACCAAAGCAGTCAAAAGCAAGAAGAGCAAAACCACAGCGGCAAAGAAAATTGATGCGGCAAAGAATGTTGAAGGGCCAAAATATGTTGAAGTGGGTTCTATTTGTCATTGGTGAATCTAATTTTTATTTTTCTTTAGTAAGTTGATAATAATTCCTAGTAGTTAGCATAAATTGGAAAAGAAGGATTGCTCGTGTTTATATATTGCGTGTCTTGTTGTTTAATCATGGAAATGTTGTGTGTGCCTTGAATCAATTTTGGGTTTTTTTCTTATTGTTTGAAGAAATTGGTTAATTGTAATCTTTTGGGAAGTTGGGGTTATGATTAGGAGTCAAATTTATAGTGATGTTCTGGTTTTGATGTGTTGCTTGCAGATATGTGTGATATGCCGGAAAAAAGGGCATCTCATCCCAACTTGCCCTGAGCTGAACGAGAAGATTGTTCCCAACCCGAACCACAATACTGAACAGAAAAAGGAATCCGGGAAGAAGGGTTCTGCGCGCCCTCAGCCTCCTCAAGATGGTAAGGCCCTTCCTGTGGTAATATTACTAAATTGTGTCCTCTGTTCGTGCTTTAGAAGATGTGTGTAAAAGATCATAGTATGTTGTCTTTGTTACATTGTGTGATATCTCATCATACTGTGTTTTTCCGGTGATAAATCATCCATCTCTTATCAAGTGCCGAATTTTTCTAACTTCTATGCAACAGCATGCATTTTAAGTTTACATGAGCATGGAAGGGTTTATAGATGCATGTTGATTGATATTTCCTGCTTCTTTTGTGAAGCCAACAATTGAGATGCCACCATGTAAAGAGATGTAACCTGCGAGGTAGGAAACTAGTAGACTAATGTCCTCAAACCACATTGATGTCCTCATGATGTTACAATGGTTCTATCATGTTTCTGACAATTATCATGACTTTCCCTATTAAATTGGATGTATGAAATGAATAATTTCTTTACTGTAGATAGGGGTTCCAACTCTAGTAGTCTTTTTTCCAACAGATATAGAAATAATTTGACCCTTGATACTAATTGTGTACAAATAAATCAAATATAATGAAAGTTTAGAATTAAGCAGGATTTGGATAGAATCCCCTTGGTAAGAGTCGTCAGCTATTTGTCATATTTTGTGATAGTATATGCTTTTAACCCCATCTGATTGAGGCAAGGCAAGGATGACCGTGATAATTAGGGTACTATTGTTGGCTTATACCATGCATTGTTCTAAGTTAAGTGGTTTCTTGTTTTCAGTGAAAATGAGGAAAGGTCAAGAGGACAGGTTACTCGTTACTGGTTGCGCTCTTCAGGTTGATCCCATGGCAGATGAGACGTATGGTGGTAAAGAAGACGAGTCCACTGTGAAACTGAAAGAGGGCCAAAAGGACAGGTTACTTGTGACTGGTTGCGCTCTTCAGGCTGACCCCATGGCAGATGAGACATACGATGGTAAAGAAGACGAGTCCACTGTGAAACTGAAAGAAGGCCAAGAGGACAGGTTACTTGCGACTGGTTGCATGCTTCAGGTTGATTCCATGGCAGATGAGACGTATGGTGGTAAAGAAGACGAGTCCACTGGTGAAAGTTTCACAAGAAAGTCATGTAAAATCAGATAAAAAACAGGATCCTGAAGTAGCGAATTCTGGTGCATGATGATTTTTGTAACATGAAATTCATGGGATTTCTTGTAATTCCTTTTTGTTTATGATCACAGTTGTCCGACATGTCTTTGCTTTGTATTGTGAACTTTTTTCCTGGAGTAGCTCTGACCATTTACATTACATGGGTCTGAAATTGTCAACCATCCAGGTTCTTTTTCATTGGATATGTCCTCCTTGTGGGTTCTCTCACCTAATGCAGTTTCCATGGTTATTTATTGTACGGATGCGATGAATTGGTGTAGATGTATGAAATTGTATTGTCGTGTGTTTTTTTAAGCTTTTATTTGTTTTGGTATTTGCAATGAAACCTCCTTCCCTTTTCCCCCTCCTCCACACACACACACACACACACACACAAAATCTCCTCGCATTAATACTAGCCCCACGCATGTGCCAATTGGTTTTATTTTTTATTTTTTATTTTTTATTTTATTTGTAGAATTAAGGAAAGATAACATAAGTAGTTATGTTACATAAAAATAGGACTTATTATTTGATTTTGTTTTTAATTTTATTTTTTTAATATGAAAAAAATGTATATTTGCTATATTATCTCCCTTTAATTAATAATTTCAATTCTTAATGTATAAATTAACTAAAGACATTTTTTAGTATTTTGAATGTTTCACCGTTCTCTGTCTTTTGCTTTATATATAGATAAGGAAAAAATTATTTTATTTTAAAAATTGACAAAAAGAAAACAATAATAAATAAAAATCCGCAATAACCTGAAACCAGGTTCAACTCCTTTCCACTCCATCCAAAAACGCCATTTCCTCTTTGTTTATCCAAACACCCAATTCTCTCTCTCTCTCTCTCTCTCTCTCTCTGTGTGGAGAGAAAGCATGGTCTCAACTTCACTCTCAATTCTCTCATCTACATCCTCGTTTCCCTCCAATTCCAACGCTTACACCGATGCTTCTTCCACTTCTACAAGCCTTAAAGTCAGGCCCTTTGGATTATCCAAACGAAGCCTTAAATTTCCCAAAGCCTCAAAGCTAGCTCCTTTCAAGGTTTTTGGTTCTTCTTCAATCAACCCAATTGAGGATGGCTCGGCTGAGCAGTTTTTACGAAACAATTCGATTGCGGATTTCATGAGGTTCAAAAGGGGCGTTGATGGAGGCACTGGGGAGTTGCAAACTGCGGTTGTTAGCTACAAAAAGAGGTTCCCTTGGTCGCTTTTGAGGCCTTTTCTTCAGGTTTTGTGCATGGAATTGGCTTCTCTTCATAGGTCCTTTTTGTTTCTTCACGGGTCTTCTTTCTAATTTCCGGGTTTGTTGTAGGTTGATTTGGTTTCGACAATTCACATCGCGGATAAAGAGTATGTATTTCCTAACAATCATTCTTATTCTTGCAATTTCTTCTTCTTCTTCAGTATTTTGGCAGTTATCTACTTGTAATTTCAACTGTTTGATAGTTTACTCTACTCAGAAGCTAAAAGCTTGCTGTCGCTCAACCAGCGGGCGCAATTTGAGCTTAGTAAATATAATGCTTGTTGTTTGAGAGATGAAGTTTTCAAGGGTAACTTCCATTTAAGTTCTATTCTCATGGCTTGTTTGAGATGTGCTTTCAAGGAAAATAATGTACTTGGGCAATATAAAGTCCTAAGGAAATGCCATGAAGATAAACCTCTGTGAAGCCTAGTTTTGATTATGAGTCTCCTATGCATGCCAAGAGTGTAAGAGACTTTAAGAAATGGTGCTAGGAAAACCGCTTTAATTAACTTAGATGGAATTTGTCAGAACTTATTTTCAGAATTAGGGATATGCAGAATATTTCTTTTTCAGCTTCACTTTGAGCTTTGTGTTGGTGTCTATTGTAACTTTTGACAGTGGTCATAACTTGATGTTTTCTTAACCTATATGTGCAAAAATTGGCTGTCTCAGATTATACAATGTTAATGATCCCAAGTACCATGTCCAGGTACTTTGAGACCCTGCAAAAGGAACTTGAGTCCTATGATTGTGTCCTTTATGAGATGGTAACAAGCAGGGAGAGTTTAGAGAACAGAAGAATCCTTGCTGCCACAAAAAGACTCAAAGTCAAAGGTTCACGCTCAAAAGGATTTAACATTCTGGGATGCATTCAGAGACAGATGGCTCGATTTCTGACGCTTGATTTCCAATTAGACTGTCTTGATTACGAGTCTGAGAATTGGTACCATGCAGACCTCGACTTCGAGACTTTCCAATTGCTTCAGGTTTTTATTTTCTCTCTCCTTTTTGTGTACTGCATAGGTAGTTTGATTTCAGGGGCTGTATATATGAAGAACCTCTATCTCTCTTCTTTTCTCTTCCATCATTGCTTGAGAATAATATCATTGTTGCATCTGATGCCATTGTCATTTGTTTTCAGCAAGAAAAAGGTGAAAGCTTCTTCACATTTGCAAGAGACATGACTGTTAGATCCACGAAAGCTATGATTCAAACTGCTACAATCCCAGAAGGCCTTGGTCCTTGGAGATCTAAGCTTAAGTGGGCTGCACGTGTGCTTCCTATGCCACTTGTCGGCCTTCTCATTATTGGAGGTGTCTGTGCAGACACGGGCAGTGAGGACTCGGAATTTCCAGAATTTGAAGCCTTGTCTAGGCTTGATTTTGGTGCAGCAATGAAGGTCTTCTTGGCAAAGAGGCTTACATCCGAGTAAGGATTTGCTAAGTTTTTTCTCTTTTTCTTTACTGCTTCCAGCTGAACATATTGTATGGCTGGTCAAACTAATTATTATTTGGGTTCTTCGTCTCAAAAGCGTATGGTTTTACATTGTGGGTTGGTGCAAAATTCTCAAAACTGACATAAAAGTATTTTACTTGTTTAAGATTCACGCAGGCTACGGCTGATGTAGAAGAGAGCTCTGTGATTATTGGTGAGAGAAACAGAGCCGCCATGGATGCACTCAGAAAAGCAATCGACGGTGGAAATAACAGGATTGCAATACTATACGGAGGGGGTCACATGCCGGATCTCGGGAGGCGATTACAAGAGCTGGAGCTGATCCCTACTCAGGCGCAGTGGATATCTGCGTGGTCCATAAGAAAGCAGGATTTGAATAGCAGTTCCCTTCCATTTCTGAAGAAAATGGCTGAAGTATCAGGTTGGCCTTTGAACCGCTACCAGACTTTGGCGTTGCTCATATTTTCCTCGGTGCTTGCATTGGATCTCTGGTTTTGGGAGCTCTTTTTTGGCACTGCTGTGAACTGGTCCTATCAACTTGCTTCACAGGTTTCTGAATATATTGATAACTCAGGGATGAGTTTGTAGAATTGTCTCCCAGTCTCACTGCTCTAATTCTTTATATGTAAATACCGTAAAAAGAAAAAAGAAAAATCTCTGATTGAGCTTGTGTAATGTTTGACCAGGCCAATACTGTATGTAAAGAGCAAACTCAGACTGGTCTGTTCAGCTCCAAGCAAAGATTATTTTGAGAATGGAATTGTCGTTTGTTTATATAGTAGTTTTAAAAAGCCCAAGTCTGTAATGAACTCCATACATGTTACTTACTAGTACAAACTAAACTACAAGCCAAAACTAGTCTTATTAGCATTCATAGCCAACCCAAAGCTTGAAGCTTGAAGCTGGAAGCTCAGAGGCTCGAAGCTTGAGACGATGACGAAGCTCTCTTCTTTCTTGGACCTGCCTCGGTACCTTCAAGTTCACAAACAATGCACACAACACAAAACCAATTTTTCAAAATCAAATTTTGCATCATAGCATCGATGATCTAATGAAAAAATGTATCAGCTTTGTTATTGTTAAACCTTCTCTGAAGTTAAACTTGAATCTCACAGCAACGTGGCGAAGGTACCTCATTCTACCAGTCCCTGTTGTCTTTCTTCGGATCGCCTTCACGCTCCAGTTATCTAGTTTTTTTTTTCCAACCACATAAGTAACAATTGGCAAACTCAAAAAACAAAATAAATAAATAAAGGAAGCGAAATCAAGAGCAAGAGTTAAAAATTTGAAAGGTGACATTTTCTGATACGGCTGGAAGGGAAGCCACAGGAGGCGCAACGGCTCTTCTGAAGGTGGAAGCTACGGCGGCCGCACCGCACGCACAGCGTGTGGGTCTTGTTCCTCCTCTTCCCGAAGCTTGCCGTTCCTTTGCTCTGTTTCGTTCCAAAAAAACAAAACAGAGTAAAATCAAAACAAACGAAAAGTTTCAAACTTTGTATCATTTATACATAAAATTTTCATATCTGAAATTTGGGATGGAGAAATTCACCATACCATGTTTGGTAATTTGATTCTGTGGCACTGGCAGAAGAAGAAACACTAGAATATAGTTTGGATGGGAGAATGTTAAAGCTTAATGTGCTTCAAAGTTGAGAGCTTGACGGTGTGGTTGTAGCGGTGTTATTTGGTTCTTTCTTTCTGGTTTTCAAGTTTGCCACGGAAATGCGCTTAGCAATGCATGGGTGTAAATTACATTGTGTAGATGGCGCCGTTTTAGCATGACAGCAGAGCAGGTGGAGCCCACTGAACTATCCATGGTGGCAGTCAGTCAGTGCACTAGCAGTCCTCTGTCAGTCAAATCTGACAAAAAGGAAGCAAAATGGTGTTTTTTAGTTGCAGTTCTTCATTTTCTGTGGTGTTTTTCAATTTGCAAATGAATATTGCTCCAAGAACAACAGAGGCTGCACTGCATATTATTTCAAATATAGAGGAACATTCGTCTTCTGTCATTTGTTGGTTATTAGTCACTCTCTCCATCGACTTCTGCTGGTACAACTCGACTGAACTGAGCATGCTAGCTAGCTAATGATTGAGTGGGACTGTGGGGTTTGCTTGCTTTTCACTTTTTCTTCCTTTGAACTCTATCAGAATCTGAGATTCAAATCTAAGCAATTATTCTTCTGTCACATTTCAAGTGCTGCTTAATCACCACTGTTCTTCAACTGAAGCTTGTTCAACTGTTCTTCTTCAACTGAAGCTTGTTCAATTTTCATTCAAACCAAGTTGGGGGCTTATAAGCGGGAGAAAAACTTCCCTATTCCGTTGCATTGTTCCTATCTCTCTCGTGTCACTTATCAAAGTACTTCTCCATCAGATTGTGCCCTATCCTCCCAACCCCACTGCCAAAATGGGGATTACATATATAATAATGGTACTGGACATTTTGTTGGCCATTATTTACAGATCAAATCAATACATGATATTGATAATGATCACAATATATATATATATATAATGCATGCTCGCTAATTTGTTAAGATATGCTAATCTATATCTATATGCATTTTGTGTTGTTGTGTGGCTGCGTGCGCTGGCTTGGTCCAACTCTCTTCATGAGTCCTGCCATATATATATTGGCGGGCATATGAATATGACAGAGGAGGCGTGTGGAGGCAGCGTGGCCTGTCTAACTTTACAAAAGCAGCTTTTCCAAAAAGTAAACGCAGCCACTTAATAACGCATAGTGAATTTCAAATTCTCGTTTTTCTCCTTATAAACTCATTCCCTTGTTTTTGGACCATTGATTCTTCTCCTTCCATTTATTCAATCTATAAAAACTATCAAGAAAAAAAAAAAAGGAAGGAGCACGGAGAAAATGAGACTAAAAATCACTTCCACCAGCCATTCCATTTCTCTTATTACTAATTCACCGTTTACATTAGAGCAAATATAGAAGATATACTTGTCTTCAATTACCATACATGCAAATGATATATACAAGAACTGATGCACATCCATCCCCTCCTTCAAACGACAAACGACTTGCGCACATACACACACACACACACACATATTTATCTCTCTCTTTCTATGTCTACTATACATAAGAAGCCTTTCCAATTTTACCGTCTTCCCAAACACAGAGATCGTCACTCGCTCCTGCTACGCTAATGGAGCCAAGCAACAAGGACCACCATTATCACTTACTTGCTGCTGCTGATTCAGAGTCTGAATCCCCATTTTCTGCAGATACCCAACTGAAAAGTGACAGTAAAAGACAACCAACATGGCCTGTGCTGGCCACCGGAGCTTCTGATCATCCACCGGAAAAACTCAAAGCCACACAGCCCAGTCTCAACAAATATGCTCTTGCTGGTGCTTTGTTGGCTTCCACCAACTCTGTTCTCTTGGGTTATGGTCAGTACCTTCCTTAATATTTTTCAGTCCACATAAAACCCACGATTCTATCAAACCAAATTAATTCATTGAAATTTATAATAAAATAAAGGAGAATATTTCATCAAGAACAGAACAGAACAGAGGAGGGTTTGTGTTTGTTTTAATTTCTGAGTACGGACGACTTGATTTGTTTGCAGATATTGGGGTGATGAGTGGTGCTGCTCTTTTCATCAGGGAGGACCTTAATATCTCAACAACCCAAGTAGAAATCTTGGTTGGTTCTCTGAATGTATGTTCTTTGATTGGATCACTTGCCTCAGGCAAGACTTCAGATTGGATTGGCAGGCGTTACACTATAGTCCTGGCAGCAGCAACATTTCTAATAGGTGCACTTCTAATGGGACTGGCACCATCCTTCCCCTTCCTCATAGCTGGTAGGGTTGTGGCTGGGATTGGAGTTGGCTACTCTCTCATGATTGCCCCAGTCTATGTGGCTGAGCTCTCGCCGGCTCTCACCCGGGGCTTCCTCAGCTCTCTCCCTGAGGTGTTCATCAATGGAGGAATTCTACTTGGCTACATCTCCAACTACGCTTTATCGGGCATGCCACAAAACATAAACTGGAGACTTATGCTTGGCCTTGCAGCATTCCCTGCTATTGCTGTTGCATTGGCTGTGTTGGCAATGCCAGAGTCACCTAGGTAGGTGCATGGTTTGAAATTTTGTTCCCTTTTTTGTTGTTGCTATATTTCACTCAAATTTTTATAACATGTACTTAATATATAGTTGTTGATATTTTTGCCTAGGTGGTTGGTCATGAAAGGCCGGTTAGATGAAGCAAAGCAGGTTTTGATGAGAACATCTGAAACCAAAGAGGAAGCTGAATTGAGACTCAAAGAGATAGCAAAAGCTGCGTCCTCATTGTTGATCACTAGTACCCCAGCAGCAGGCACTTCATTAAGCAGCAACTGGCATGGACAAGGGGTTTGGAGAGAGTTACTATTGAGGCCCACTAGGCCCATCCGCCGCATTCTAATCGCTGCCATCGGCGTCAACTTCTTCATGCAGGCCTCCGGCAATGACGCCGTTGTGTACTACAGCCCGGAGGTCTTCAGGGAGGCCGGAATTCACAACAAGAAACATCTTGTGGGTGTCACAATCCTCATGGGCATAGCCAAGACTTCCTTTGTTCTAGTATCAGCTCTGTTCTTGGACAGGTTTGGAAGGCGGCCACTTCTGTTGTTGGGCTCTATTGGCATGGCAATCTCATTGGCTTGTTTAGGCTTTGGTTCAAAGTTTCTTGAGTTTTCAGGTGACAAACCAGATTGGGCAATTGGGTTGTGTGTGGTGGCTGTTTGCTCTGCAGCTTCATTCTTTTCTATTGGGCTTGGGCCCATCACATGGGTATATTCGTCAGAAATATTTCCGATGAGGCTGAGGGCTCAAGGTTCAAGCTTGGCCATTGGGGTGAACAGATTGGTGAGTGGGTTGGTGGCCATGACATTTCTAAGCATTTCTAGGGAGATAACATTTGGAGGAATGTTTTTTGCTCTTGCAGGAATAATGGTGGTGGGCACAGTTTTCTTTTACTTCTTTTTGCCAGAAACCAAAGGGAAGAGCTTAGAAGAAATTGGGGTTCTATTTGAGGATCAAGTCCATGAGGAAGAGGACGAGGAGAACCATAAAATGCTTCTTTGTTAGTCTTAGTCACGAAAAATCGTCCATATTTTAACGCATTGTGAGTAACGCTAAAAGAGATTGTATTTTAGATTTTATTAGTGAATCAGATTACACTGGATATTCGAGATGATGTTTTCGGAACGAGATTAAATTACTTTCTTTATTTCCTCAATCCATGAAAAAGGAAATTGAATGAGACTCGAGATACGAAGTTGAATGAATGAGATGACTGAACAACATTTATAGCAAAGCAGAAGACTCGAAAGTAGCATGGACAGGTGCACAAGTCTGTGGTTTTATTTTGGGCCTAAACCACATAACAAATGTAAATGGCAATAGAGAAATGCCACCTAAACAATGTGATTGCTTCAGTTGCAGAACGTGTTCTTCATGCCTCATGCAATTTTGGTCCACCTCTGCAACCTAACAAAACCCATTTACTCTTAGCTTCTTCCTCACCCACCCACAAAAACCCCCCAGTGAGTTAGTGAGTCAGTGAGTCACAGATTTTCATCTACAAATTCTCAGAAGAAGAAAAAAGGAGCCGAGGAAAATGGATGTGGCTAAAATTCAACACCAAAATCCCAAGGCCAATTCTGAAAAAGCTGGGACTGGGATGAACAAATACACCATCGTCTGCGCTCTTCTGGCCTCTACAAACTCCATTCTGTTGGGTTATGGTAAGTTCATTTTTTAATTTTTATTTTGTAGTTTTGGATTAATTTAACAAGTTCTATTCAATTTCACCCCAAAAAAATGCATGAAATTGTGCAGATATTGGAGTGATGAGCGGGGCAGTGCTTTACATCAAAGAGAACCTCAAGATCACATCAACACAAGTGGAAGTCTTGGTAGGAACCCTAAACATGTTCTCTTTATTTGGATCGCTAGCATCCGGGAAAACATCAGATTATATAGGTAGGCGTTACACTATAGTCTTAGCCGCATGCACATTTCTAATAGGTGCACTCCTAATGGGCCTGGCCACATCCTACCTATTCCTCATGGCCGGACGTGCCGTGGCTGGCATTGGCGTAGGCTACGCCCTCATGATTGCCCCAGTCTACATCGCAGAGCTCTCGCCCGCCATGAACCGGGGCTTCCTCACCTCTCTTCCTGAGGTGTTCATCACAATTGGCCTGTTAGTTGGTTACATAATTAATTATGCTTTGTCTGGCCTACCACCAAACATAAATTGGAGATTAATGCTAGAGTTAGCCGCGGTGCCAGCTGTCGGTATAGGGTTGGGGGTCATAGCCATGCCTGAGTCCCCTCATTGGCTTGTGATGAAAGGCAAATTAAGTGAAGCAAAACAGGTGCTGATCAGAACATCTGCTTCTGAAGAGGAAGCTCAATTGAGGCTCGAGGAGATTAGCAAGGCTGCTTTAGCTTTACCCCCTAGCACAGGCCCATTAACGACCCATGAAGATGGACGAGGGGCTTGGAAGGAGCTTTTGGTACATCCTTCTAAGCCCATTCGTCGGATGCTCATTGTTGTTATTGGGATAAACTTCTTCATGCAAGCTTCTGGAAACGACGCCGTCGTCTACTACTGTCCGGAAGTGTTCAAGGCTGCTGGAATTCACAGCAGAAAGCAGCTTTTCGGTGCCAATGTGATAAGGGGCCTGACCAAGACGTCCTCTGTGTTCCTATCGGCCAGCTACTTGGATCGCTTTGGGAGGCGGCCCCTTTTGCTACTGGGCTGTGCCGGGCTGGTGATTTCATTAGCTGGGCTAGGCCTTGGGTCAAAGTTTCTCGAGCATTCGAGTACCAAGCCAACGTGGGCCATTGCGTTGTGTATCATGGCTGTTTGCGCCGATGTCTCGTTCTTTTCAATTGGGCTTGGCCCAATAACCTGGGTCTACTCATCGGAGATCTTCCCGATGAGATTACGGGCCCAAGGTTCGAGCCTGGCCATATCAGTGAACCGGTTGGTGAGCGGGGTGGTGTCAATGACGTTTCTAACCATTTTTAATAAGATAACATTTGGTGGAATGTTTTTTGTGCTTGCGGGAATCATGGTGGTTGGTACGGTCTTTTTTTACTTCTTTTTACCAGAGACAAAAGGCAAGACCTTAGAAGAGATGGGGGCTCTTTTTGAAGATAGAGATACAAGCATTGCCAATAGGGTAAGGGAACTGAGAGAAATGTAGTGACTGTGTTGCCATAATGTAGTGACTGTATTCTTATCCTAATTATGCATTATAATGTGTTACGGTACTTGTAAGTGTTTTTGTATTTTCACAAAATATGAAAGTAAAAGAGCTACAATAATAAGTGACTTACAAAATAACATTTGTTTGAAGTAAGGATGAAGTAAACCCATAGTGACATAACCAGTAACACGAGACAAATTTTACGCTTCAAACCTACTTACATAGTGTTATAGAGTAAGGAGTTTGTTACTCAAATGATTAAAGCGTTTACTAAGAGCATTTTCACCCATTTGTCATGGAAAAGGGCAAAGGGAGGCAAGGGCTATTACTATTCACATGAATAGTGCCTGCCCTAGCAATTTTTTTGTTGGTTTTCCACTCATTGCTATGGCAAGCTAAGGGCAACCACTATTCACATGAGATATGAAGAGAGGAATTTGTATAGAGTTTTGGCATGAGAAATGATGAATATGGCTAGGTATTTTAAAATAAAATAAAATAAATCTAAAAATTTTGGTTTTTTTTCCTTTTTTTAAAATAATTTTTTTGTTATTTAAATTTGCTATTGACGTCACAATAACGTTAGCATTAAGTCATCTTGCCCACAGTCCAAGCAAGTCTTGCCTTCGGCGTTACTTGGGCTAATGGAGCCCAGTGCTTGTCCTAACAAGCCTTAATCGCTGGAAACGAAATTAGGGACCATGGGGCCTTTTGCTCAGGCTAGCCCCTCCCGCCGGAGTCGCACTGATATCACTTCTACAAAGAGGGAGACGTAGGCTGCAAAATAAACAGATCATATCAGAACTGACTAATTTCCAATAACTGTATAACCACTCTGTTCACAAGTGTAAAAAACAAGAGGGAACATAAAACGTAGACAAGACATGAGGATGACAAACAAGCAAGACAAAAATAGTTGTTCACGGGTAGATCTATACAAAAACTGAAGTTTGATTGACTCGAGTTACTGGACATGGTAAAAAAAAGGTCCAAACCACTTTTCATGGAGAGAAACTCTAATCACTGGGCAATAACACAATGACAAGTAGAATAATTTTTCTACGTGTCATTGTGTTATTGTCTGGGAATATCAAAACTGTAATATCCCTGTTATAGGTAAGTTTTTATGCTTTTATCACGAGTCATGACCCTTTTACTTTTCCATCCCTATAATTGGCTTGACATCTTTCCCTCCTTTGATTGATTTGAAAAAGGCTGCCAAATTTGCAACTTCGAATGCTAAACAAAACAAAACATATATCCATCTGAATTTTAGAGATTGCACATAAAATTAGGGTTGATGAGTGTCATGCAAACTTGTCTCATGGTTTGGTTTATTGCCCTTGTCTTTGTTTTGCTCCAAAAATATTCCCTCATTTCTACAAATGAACCCATAACTTCACCCAAAAGTCATACTCAAAAATGTCAAACACTAACCCTTTTTGCAAGTCCAGATCAAATTGGTTTGAAATTTTCAGAGCCTGTGGCGTGGCCTTTATAATCATAACCAAAGCATGAAAGCAAGTGAGAGTAGTGGATGAGGAAATCTATGTCCTGCCAAGAGGTTTCTTCTTGTCACTGAGCTGACTTCCACTTGAAAAATGAATCCAACTGCAGAAAGACTGTCCGTTAGCTTTTGGTTGCATGAGCAATCTTGGTTGTAAAGGCTAAGGACCTGCCCTACTTGATATGTATTTGTGCTGTTGGAAGCTTCTAAGACTTTGAGATGCTCTTCAAATTAAGAGATTTATAGATGGAGCAATGGATCTTGACTGATCATATTATATAATGCGCACACAGGTTTTTGACCCCATGTACTTGTTTGTTTTTATTGGCAAAATTGAAACGTACCAAATAACTCAGTAATGAAATGAAATGAAATTCAAGTTCTTTGGTGCAGCCAAGAGTTTTAGGTCCTTTCAATTTGTCTTTTAACCAGTCGACGAATTGGAAGCAGACACGAACATGTTGACAAGACATATAAAACCAAATTCAGATTGAAAACATCAAAAGGCTGATAAAACAATAATATTTCCCATATACAACATGGAAAAGGTGACAATATAACCTTTGTCCTCCACTCTGAATCTCACATTTCCAATCTCACTCTCTATTTCATATGAAAATATGCATGGAACCAGGGTGGTGGTGGGTTACAAACCTGCATGTTTAGGGTGGCTTTCCACTTTCCAGGGCACCCCTTTTTATGCAGCTCTCCTTTTTTGATTGCTGATGCAAACTCTCTTCCCATTTCAAGAGTGAAATGGAGAAAAATGCATGGTTTTGCAGAATATTATTGTACATAGATACAGTGGCAGAGCAGTAATTGAGGTTAGAGGGCCCTCTTGCAAAATACAAAAATAAAGGGAATGAGAGTATAAACACTACATGTTCTTGTAGAGCTTTTTGAAAATCATTTTCAGACCCCAGTATAGCCTAAAGTAAAAATCAAGAAATAAACTTTTAACTTACAGCTTTCACACATCAAGTTCAAGAGAGAGAAAAGTAGAGTGAAATGGCTTGGAAGAGAAAGAGAGAGACACAGAGACACAGAGACAGAGAGAAGGGGCCTGGGACCCCTCTCGTCCCTGCCCATAAATAGATTCGTGTTTAGGCAAGGAAAATATACTATAATAAATCAAATTGGTAGTTCATGGACATATAGACTAGGCAAAGCATATACTCTATATAGCTTAATAGCTTAAATAATTACTAATTAAGCAGCAATTCTTTATTATTTTCATATAAATAATTGTAATATATATGCAGCTTAATTAGCAGCACAAATTTGAATTATTGGGTCACGAGTGCATAGTGCTATAGAGCCAGACTGCGCCTACAATTAGAAATAAAGAGGAGAGGTGCTGCCTGCCTAATCACCCTTCCATTTCCATGCTTCATGCATATCTCTGTTTGTGTGTTTGAGAAGGGTGCTTGTCCTTGTCCCTCTGCAAGACTGCAAACCCTGTTTTTAAAATAATAATGTAACAATAAGAGCAAAGGTTCTCTTCTCACAGGGCTCAGGAGAGCCAGAGGGGCCTCAGATTTCATTATATTAGTGACTTTTTATTCCACTAACGTATTTTTATTCCTCTCTAACTTGTCCATTGAAAACTTCCCAAGCATCCCCCCTTTGGCTACCCACTGAAACGTTCAAAGTTCCAAACGGCAGAGCCCATGTCTAATGAGAAAGAATAAGATCAGAATCGCAACTACTTGATAAAATTAACTTAAAACACCTTTACTAGGCTATCTTTAGTTTTTCATGAGAATATTACTACATATCTCTCTAATAATGCAGGCAAATGTACATTTAGGACCCTCTGCTTAGGTTGTATGTTCTGATATTATGCTCAATCTTATACTACATGATTTCATTCATCGAGTTTCTAGTTAAATACTAAAACTAACATTGAATTAAAAACACCCCTCATTTTGTAGAAAAACTTGTGTGAATTGGGGATAGGACAATTTTACTATCCCAACCATTCAATCACATACTTGCATATAGAAAAGTCATCAAGCGTGACATATCATGATTGACCAAAAATAGCAAAATAATATTATCGCGGTTTCACACAAGTACATCTTTATACATGGGATTCAATTTCAGAGCTATAGTAAGCTATATCTAAGTAATAATTTCCCATTCATTCTCAAGGCAAGATTCAAATTGGTGAAAACCACCAAAAACAGAAAGAAAAACAAAAGATTAGTTGGGGGTTAAAGTTGGTTCATTATGTCATAACCTAGGGAAAACCCCAAAAACAAAATTAAGAAAAAGGAATGTAGCTACAGGGTCAACAACAAACAGTGTATAATCAATCCAATATTTTCTCGTTCAGGACAAAGAAGAAGACAAAAACAGCAAAAAGTTTCCTCAGACTCCATTTAAAATACCATTCAAAACACTCCCACTTTCGGTTCTCATGCATTTGTACCCCTTTCATCCAAACACCTCCATCTCTATCTCTCTCTCTCTCTCTCTCTCTCTCTCAAACTCTGTTCTCCATAGCTCTCTCCAATGGAAAACCGATTCAAGCTCAAGCTTTCTAACATGATTCGCTCCTCATTTGGCTCCTGCCGATCCCGAAACTTATCGGATGTGATCCAAAAAGCAGTGTTCTTGCCTGAAAACCAGCAAGACTTGCCCACCATTGAGCCTCCTAAGCAGGTGGCTCGACCCTTCCCCTCCATTTGCAGACCCAAATGCTCAGACCCCAACCAACCCATCATCAACAATCACTGTGTCATCTCTACCAAAGATGTCATGCTCCCAAGACGCAAAATTTTTGAACGTTGTTCACCTTTTGTTAAGCCCTTTAACCCTGATGGCCAAACATGCCCTCCAGCCTCACCTTTCGCAGCTTTAAACCCTTTCTACGACCACCATGATAAGAGCTTCAGACAGAGAAAAAACAGAGATAAGAAAAAGAAGAAAAAGAACAAGAAGAAGAAGACGAGCAATGCTAAGAAGAACAAGCCGAGCAGCGAGTTTTTCCCCTTCAGCTCTTCTTCTTTTGATAGTAATAACTACAAAGGGTGGTGGTCGAGCAGCGATGACGAGAAGAGAGAGGACGAGACAGATACTCTGTTTTCTTCAAAGAGCCACTCTTCTGATTCATCTGGGTCTCGATTACGACGTCGTCCTCCACGAAACGGACACAGTACTAGCCGGAGAAGAGCGAGCTCTGAAGTGGGTCTGCTTCCGATACAAGGAAAAGTGAAGGATAGCTTTGCGGTGGTGAAGAAGTCGAGCGATCCGTACAATGACTTCAGGACATCAATGGTGGAAATGATCGTTGAGAAGCAGATATTTTCAGCCCAGGATCTCGAGCAGCTTTTGCAGTGTTTTCTGTCACTGAATTCGTCGCTTCATCATAGAGTTATTCTTGAGGTTTTCACTGAGATTTGGGAAGCTCTGTTCTCTAACTGGGGATCTTGAAGAAAACCCTCTCTGTTTTCTCTGTTCTCTCTGTTTCCTCTGTAATCTGTGTTTTTCTAAGGAAGAAATAGTTAGAATTCTAACTTCTAGTTACCTTTCTCTGTATTTGAATTTTTGTTTTTGTTTTTCATTCTTAGAAACTGTGAATCTGTTTGTTTTAGAGTTGAATGGACTAAAAGTGGCCTTTAGATTCCTGTTTGTTTCTACTGCTTTTCTGGGTTAGTACTTGTTTATTTTCTTGTTCTCTTTTATGATTTGACAGAAAAGACATTGCTGTTTGAAAATATGAAGCAGAAAGAAAGAAAGAAGAAGATAAGAAGAGGTAGCATTTCAATTGCTTTTGACATGAACATGGTGTGGCAGTTTCCATGATGCTTTTGAAAAAGATTGTTTCAGGGAAGTATATCAGGAGGAAAATAAAAGTCTTTGGATGTTTCCATTACTTTTTGAGTGTGGGATGAAACTTTTTCAACTTGGACACTAAGATGGGGAAAGCAAGTGTTAGATCACATAAAGTTGCTCTCATTTTTCTCTGTGGTTGGACTTTTTGAATTTTCATTCCAAGATTGCACCAAAAGAATACAAAAAGGTAAATCCAATTTTCAAAATCCCCTAAAGGTAAGTTCTTGTGATTGAACATTATTGTTGTACCACATGCAGCCTACCTTCTCCCTACCTAAAAAGACTAGAGTTAATTTGAACATTTTTGGGGTTTTCTCCTTTTGAAGTCTTCATATTTAGGGGAGATTATAGAATACTACAGTAGCGTGGTTACGTGTTATATCTTGTACACGAGTTATAATACAAGTGAACGTCATAGTTTATTTTTCCCCGTTAAAGGAATGGTATTAATAAATATCCTCTTATATTATAACATATATATAAGATGTACCACGTTGCCGTACTACCGTAGTATTCTATAATCACTCCATTTCTCTGAGTTTTCCCTCTTATGTCTTTTAAAAAAATAAACTTACAAGTTGGTTTTGTGTAATGGTTGGTCAAACAAGTTGGAAAAAAAATTAAAAACAATGGCATATGGTATATACTATAGTAATTGATAAGAAAATGTGATGAGTGATATGCTTTTGTCCCATATAAAGAAATAAGTAGCCAACCACCTCTTTTTTTTTTTTTTTGGTCATATTAGCCAACCACCTTCTTTTGCAAGTTTGATTAACAATCCACTGTGAGCTTCATGTCCATACAATTGACTAGGATTACTGGCATAATGGCAGTGGACAAGAAAACCATATTGTTAATATTTGAAAATTGTTGTTCTGCAAGCCAGACAAAGATACATCATTGGGCCATTGATTTTTGTTGTGTTGTCAACCACAACTGTTTACTGCTTAGTTAATGGAATCAAAATTTGATTCGATTTGTATATCGAAAACGGAGGCAAGACAGAATCAAGACCAACCAAGCACACCCTACCACCCTAACATCAAATATAGCTAGCTGTAGGTCTGCAGCGTAGCCTCCTTCCAACATCTTTCGGCATTCAAATTCAGATTGAAACCTACCAACAGGCATTCATAGCTTCATGATCTGACCAAAAATGAAAACCAAACTTTACAGAAAAAATGTACCCAATTTGGCAATTTTGTGTATACAGAAAAGGGAAAGGGAAAAGAAGGGTTGGTTTGTTTTGTTATGCAGATGAGGACACTTTCCATTCGAAAAGGCCCTTGAAACTGAGATGTCAATGGCAGCATCAGCAGTGGTGGCTTTTCCATGAAAACTGATACGTCTGTTTCAAGGGAAGGGAAATGGGGCAAATGGGTTTTGCTTCAAACTAAAATTGAAATGAAAGAGATGACACAATGGAATGAGAAAACAGTGGATCTGATATTTTTGAAGATGGAGTGGGGGACCATTGGGGTAGAATGTATGTACATGGCTTTTATTTCCATGTCTGATACTTTGATAGCTATGTTACACACTGAGAGATTTGGCTTCTCTTGCTTCTATGAACTTGAAGCAGAGAGGCATTGGATTTTTTTATGATGGGCCAATAAAATTGGAGGGCTAAGCTGCAGCCTGCAGGCAGGGTGTAAGAATGTCTTACAGTGCCAATGATGTTACATTTGAGGTTTGCCTGCATTGGCCTATATTTGCATTAATGGTCGCATTTTTTTGGTTACTGAGCCTCTTCATGCTCATACCTCTGCATCTCCATTGGGCTAACGATTTTTCATTAATTCAAGCATATTTTGGGTTCTTGTGCCCTCTCTCTCTCTTACTCACATATTCCCAGGTGAATTGGGCTTTTCTTGTTATAGACTGGCTCTGGGAGGAGAGATTGACTGGGAGGAGATTAAACCACACAATTAAACCCTGCAAAAGCCCACATGAGGTTGGGCACATGGGATCGCCCAGGGTTAGAAAAATATAGGGGCATTTAAGCGTTTCATTTTTGAATAAGATGGTTTGATGATAATGAGTTCGTTCCGTTGCACTCAAATTTGGATCTCCTCCGTAAGTTAGATTAATTTGAAAGTGATTAGACTTAAAAAATAAAATATTTTCACAAATAAATAACAGTAATATGTAACTAAGACAGATGATCAAAATCTAATTTAATACTTGATTTATGGCATTAAAATTTAGGGTTTTGTTAGGATTTATGGTTTGTGGTGGAGAATGTTGGGGTTTATGGTTTAAGTGGAACAAGTGTTAGGCATAGGCATGTCACATGTGATTAGGTTAGCCTTAAGCAGCAGCAGTGATCTTGAGCCCAGGGTAAGCTAGGAGGACTGAGTCACTGATGAGATGAAAGAGACTGGTTCCAACTCTAGGGCGACTTGTGGCACGCTGTGAATGGCCAAACCATCTGCTAGACCTATGATATGATACATGAGCTGTTCTTGAGTCATTTTCACTCATCAGCTGCTGCTGCATCACTTTCTTCTCACTGACTCTCTATATTTGCCCACCCCAACAACCGTAAGGTCATCTACATTGGCCTTGTAATTTGCTGCTTTGTTTTAATTTTTCTCCTCTCTTTTGTATGACATTGGTTTATAAGCCTTTTGCTCATGTCTCATTTCAATTAAACAAATCTTAGACAACCATTTTAACCTTGGAGGAGAACCACAAACCAAAAGCATCCCATGTATTATTTCAGCTTTTGGAGCCTTTGGATGGATGGAAGAGACGGCACTTTTCAAGTGAGTGGAAACCGAATCATTGGGCTTTCTCTTACCCAATAAAGGGTACGAAGAGTATATCAATTTGGAAACTTCCATTTGCAAGAACCAATTAAAACTTCCATTTGCAAGAACCAATTAACCAAAATAGGAAATTAAAGAAGCTAAAATGTCATTATCTAGATGGGATTGATTTCATTCTCAACACTTTTTAAATATCATAATAGTTTTTTTTATACCATATAGGCATGTAGTTGTGTATATGGGAGTAGAAACAGGAAAGGTAATTAATGAGATTAGCTAATGCGGATATATGGATCAGGTCAGTTGGCCATAACAGTGTGATTAATGAGATTAGCTAATGCGGAAATGTGAATCAAGTCAAGTCAGTTGGTCATAATAGTGTGATTAATGAGATTAGCTAATGCGGAAATGTAAATCAAGTCAAGTCAAGTCAGTTGATCATAATAGTGTGATTAATAAAATTAGCTAATACGAAAATATAAATCATGTCAGTTGGCCATGATAGTGTGCTGTGCTCACTCCCTTTACGCGAGGAGAGACTCGGTCTAACAACCACCCGCTCCTTTCATTTTCCTGAAGAGCCTACACACCAACTCCACCTTCAAAAGTAAAAGCAACGAAACATTGTTATTATTATATATATGTAAAGAAGCAAGTCACCACCTTTAGCTTCAATATATCTTTCATTTCGTCATCATGATCCCAAAACGAAGAAAGAAACATATTTTCCAAAAAGAACAAGGAAGCAAGGGAGCGTGTGGAGACAAAGAAACATAAAGGGAAAAAAGCCAAAGAGAGGAGGAGCACTTATTCCCTTTTCTCCATCCAACGTTAAACAACCTTCCATGGCTCCTCCGCTTCTGCTATCTGTATAAAGAAACCTTCCTTCTGCACTCGGATCATCACCCAAAACCACTGACAGAAGAATTTCAAACTATTCTCTCAGTCTCTCTCCTCAATTTTTTCACTGAGAAAAAATAAAAAAACCCAACTCCTCCCACTTAATTAATCAGCACACCCACCAAAGGTGCCACCAATGCTGCTTAGAAATCCCATTTCCAACACCAAGAGGTTCTTCCAGAAAACCCTCGGGAACTTGAAGAATTTCTTCTCCGCAGGAAGCTACCAAAAGCTCCCAAAATCTCCTCCTGTCTACAACAACCCCTTTCAATATGCTACTGCTGTTGACCTAAACAATCTCCACACCACAAGTTACAAAGACTTGGACAAGCTGTACACTGACTTCACAGACCAATGGGATTCCGAAATTGAAAAGATGAGGAGATCAAACAAGAAGAAAGTTATCTCCACACCCACCAAATTACAAGACCACCATCAAGAAGTTCAGAGCCCAACAAGCTTCACCAAGCTCAATGCTTATCATGCAAGTCCTCCTCCTGCAAAGATCAATACAAATTATGAGAAATATGATCTTAAAAACAGGACGGTGATCAAGAACAGAGACGAAAAGACGAAAACTGTTCCGAAGGAATCGAGGGAGCTTCGAGAGGGTTGCTTGGTGGCACAGAAGATAAAGGAGATGGAGATGCTTGACATGAGCAATGTGGATCATGTTTTGGACATAGAAGAGGTTCTTCATTATTATTCTAGGCTCACTTGCCCTGCCTATTTAGAAATTGTGGACAAGTTTTTCATGGACGTGTATGCTGAGTTTTTTGGTCCAGCAGCACCCGCAGCAGCCACACCAGCACGCAGCATCAAGTCAAGGCTGAGGCCAAGGTCTCTGATGATGTCCTAATTAAAGGAACCAAAATTGTTAGCAGTAATTAAATTCTGAACCTCTCAGTTCTTGTATTTTACATTCTATTTGTTCTCAAGTCAGTTGTGTATTCTTGTTCTTCATAGATTTCTATCTGTGGTCGGTTGACATTTTTGTTTCTGTGTGTGACAGCCTCTGTCTAAATAATTTGATTTTTTTTTATTATTATTCATTAATGGATTTAACTTGGAATTGTGATCACCTCATCTCATTTTTATGACCAAGTGTTTTCACTGATGCTTTTACAAACGGCGACTAACTTTAATTTCGTGTAACAATGTTATGTATATACATTATACCAACTAACACTTAATCTAATAGTAATTTTCTTCCCCTTCCGAATATTCAGACCTAACATATGGTCTAAGTGAGAAATTAACAAATGTGTGGCAAATTCTTTACTTGAATAACGGTTGCATGCTAATGGCTAATGAGGATGCTAATTGGGTGACATTATCAGCTTCTTCTTGTTGTTTCCTTCTTAACCTAGATGTTTGTATGGGGAGATTTGTATGTTTGTTCATTTTTATTTTAGTTTTTCTAAAATACACTGGAGAACACACAAATTTTACCCTTCAAACCAAATGAACCCTATATCAATCCGGTTGCAACAATTTATATTCAATTGAATCGAACCAATTATATTGGCAACTTCCATAATCCTGATTGTTTTTCTTTTTCTTCCTGAAAATCCATATGGTTTTTGTTTTTTTTTTTTGTTTTTGCAGAGTTTACATTACAGCGGTTGTTGCACATGATGCTTGGCGATGCGGGCTGAATATGGGCTACATGATCCGGACAGTAAAAAGATTAATGGGCTTAACTTTCAATTGATCTTTCTGGGCTCACATACAAGCCGAATCTCATCATTGGGCAAAACATCTTTCTGATCCATTTGAACTCATCAGATTTACTTCTAGTCGGCTCAGATAGAGACTAGCCCATATATATTTATTGTTATTTTTGTTTTTGGTCTAGCCCAAATAGCTTCAACCCTGCAAGAATTCTATAGTGAGGGTCTCATCTGAGGCCCTTATCTCTTAACCATTCAATTAAATTGGTTAATTTGATCATACGATTAAAATATAGGACTTTATCTAAGGGCTTTGGACCAAGGAGAAAGGAGCAAATTCTCTCTATTTCTTAGATTCATGGACCATTTCACCTTTAACCACAACTCATCCGCTGATTTTGTTAATTGACTCATTATTCATTTTTCTATGAATTTCTATGATCATCGATCATAGAGGTGCCTTTTACCTATCTTGGTGTTTCTAACCACCCACTCATTTTTCTAAAGATATAACTAATTTGCCCTAGCATGTGTGTCGCCTAGGGCATAAGATAAGACCCACACTATAGAATGACTCACCTACGTTGTCATGATTACATAAAGAATTTTGTTTTAAAAAAATATAATTTTATATATAAGAAAAGGTTATCAATGAAGTGTGAAAAATGATTTCTATATGAAAGTTAAGTAAAATAGAGATTTAACCAAAATGATTTGTGCTGAATATAAAAATGACTTCATTTATGATTTTCCTCTAGGCCTCAATATATCTGTATAGCGTTGAGCTTTATGATTTCCACATTTGTTAGTGTTTTCTTTTTTGAAGGTAACCTTTATAACTAGACAAATGTTGTACCAAAAGAAGATGAATCCAGCAGCATGCAAACATGTGTCCGTGACTTGTAACAAGTGATTTTGATGTCTAGGGTTGAGCTTTGTGTCTAATGAAGAAAAAGTACAAGAATGATGAGATGGATGAAAAATGGTGCGCACGATGACAGAATCTTTGGATCTATCTCTCCACTTAGACTTTTGGTGGAACCCAGCAACAATATATCACATCTTGCAAACTATTTCATGAGTCATGAATTACCAAGTTGGAACCCTAGCAAACATGGAACTCAAAACGCATGAGAATTTTGTTCTTTTCCTGGTTTGAAACCCAGGGAAGATTCGCAAAGATCCACTTAGATTCCAAGAAGATGGGGGCGAGTTATATGTGCCACTAGAAAAGTGAGCAAGTGGGTTAAGTAAGTTGGCTCTCTCTCTCCCCTTTAAGCAAGTCTGCAGCTCTCTTTAGACATATGCATGCTTTCACTCCTTCAAACAAAGCTTGCTCATCAGTGACAGAGAAAAAGAAAAAGAAAAAGAACCGTCGTCTTTTTTACTGCTGTCTTTCTCAAAGCCCTGCTGGGTGACTAGAGCTAGGGTCACATTGGGGAGTTTATGGTCTTTAGAATTGATATGTATATGCAGGCTTGTAGTGAGTGTCTGATTCTATGTGATCATATAAATCAGCTCTAAATTGACGACAAGATTAACATATTTCATGAGTTGACAGACGCAAATTCACACACACATTCTTCTAGCCTGGCTAGCTTCTTGTGCGCATGTATATATAACCACAAATTTTAAGATAGATTGATAATGACAAGGTTTGGTTTACTCAAAGCCGGCGGCTATGAAGTTAAATGTTATAAAAACGTCTAGCTTACACAAACAATTTTGTGGCTACTTGATTGGGGAATGATCTTCTAGTCTTGTTTCACATCATATCATTCCATGTGTTCGATGCTAGAACAAATAATAGTGACACTCCCTCGTATCGCCAACTCCTCATCACATTGAGATCACGTGATTAGTTGGTCCTTAATAATAATTATTATGATCATTTATAAGCTGAAAGATATAGATATGTAAGATTTTCTCAGATATTATGAAAGCATTGAAAATAGAAATTTCACGAAAGAGGAAAGTGGAGGCTGAGTGCAATCTTCAACTTTGGAATCCCATAACATGCGGAAGGATGGATGATTGAAGAAGCCAAGTTGCAAGTGGTGGTCCATAATCGATATGTAGCTAGCTAGGTAGATACTTGAAGAAGAAGAAGAAGAAGAGAAGTATAGATATGTTTGTTAGGTAGCAAAGGTATAAGGTAGAGTAGAGACTAGAGAGAGATGGAATATATGATGGGTGTACAATATAAAGGTGTCATGTCCATCTCGAAATTCCCTAATGCCTCTGACGAGTCGTCTCTGTTCTTACTCACACGCCCTCGCGCCTGCATGTCTTGCCCTTTTCATACCTACGTAATAAAGTCACATAAAATTCAGATCCATTTTCATGCCAACCTCTGGTGACTAGTGGCCTTACCCAATTTGCTCTTTCCATCTCCTCTGTGGGTTTTCTAAACTTAGTAATTTAACTACAAGACTAGGATCGTTCCTTTTTTGACTAATTAGTTTTACTTTATGCATTTGATGATGTTTAAGTGATGGGAAATTAATGGTCCTGCGGAAATTTTAGGGCACTCAATCAGAACAGTTAGGGTAATGAATATTATTGGACCACGGATAATAAAGGCTGTAAATCTATGAAAATATTGGCAGTCTAAATCGATGAGCATGTGCCCCATGTGTATACGTACACTGGGGAAAGCTGTGACGGGGGTTGCCACACATACTATACGTCTGGCTATCACGTGTTATGGACCATTTACGTCTTAATTTTCAACCCAACTCAAACTCAAGGTGGTTGAGAGACTTGACGAGAGTTGGTCATATGTGTGGATTTGAAGAAATGTATTACAACGAAAAGTTACAAAATTTTACATGTGCGTATAAGAAGTTTAATTACTTTTTCATTACGAATTGATTTTGATTTTGGGATAAGATGCGATTCATGAAGCATGCAGGATTGAATGCTCTAACCCAGAAGAGAGCAAATTCTCACATTATCTCATTATTACATCTTTTTCTTTAAAAATTACATTGGGAAATTTTTTTCCTTCCTTTTAGTAACCTTCGAATTTCCGATCAATTGGGATGCATTCATTCATGGTATATATATATCACATATTTATAAATTATAAGGATATGAAACATGATTTGAGAAAATAGTCGGCAGCAAAAGGAGGAGTAGCAAATTTGTGGAGTTTGATTAAATATGGCATTATGGGATCTCATGGGCCATGGCTGCGAGGCAATTATTAGTAGGCCACACTTGCTGGTCCTCCTGATTGGGATTTTACAAGTAGAGAAAACCTTCAATCAAGATGTTGATACTCTCTCTCTCTCTCTCTCTCTCTCTCTCTCTCTCTCTCTCTCTCTTCTGTGTGTGCTTATATACAACTAGCTAGTTTGTCTTCATATGCAGAAGCTCAATATTCGATTTGTATATGTATATGCATGCTTCATAAATTCCAATCGGTCGGAATAAAACACGCCAACAACAAATCATTAAACCCTAACTAACACCCTCTATATTCTACCAATGTACTTGTCTCATTCATGCACAGCTTCACACATTTTTATATTGGCTTTGTCAATACACAGCGCACACACACACACACACAAATAATTGAAAAGTTAGTCGTGATCACTTAGAATTGAAACTGATACACCGACCCTTGTTGTTGATTCGCAAATTATTTTCAACAATCAGACATGAAAATGACTTTAATTATATATATATATTGATAGAATAATGGTCATAAATGTTATACCCGTAAATGTTGATGACAAGGTCAAGTTGTGGTGGATATTCTGCGAATGCTCAAGAAGGTCATGGTGGTCCGAGTAATTGATGAGGATATAAAGGCCCAGTTATAGCTCGGGCAATAAGGATAACAATTAATGCAATTTGATCACCAAATATTTTTAAAATATATCATAATCATCATATGCAGAACAAGATACACAGATATGATATAAGAACCTGATCATGATGGCCACGGCCATGGGGACCTTTTTATTTGGCCAACATGATTTCTCTTTTCTTCTCTTTTCTTCTCTTTTCTTCTCTTTTCCAATCACTTTTTACTTTCTCATTTCCCGGCCCCAATTCGGATACATGTGATGATATATGGTCCCTAGGTCTAGGTTAATTCATAATTGGGATCAATATAAAGAGTTGGATTTCGATTACGGATTACTCTTGTGTTTACTTCACATTAATGAATGAAAATGTAAGTGGAGTCCACACAAGATCAGTAATTCAACTCCTGATTTTGGAGGAATTGGACTCTTTGGTGGGATGTGTATTCTAATTCTTGAATAATTAACACATCAGGAATCCATCTTTTCTACCCATTATATCCTCACATATTTTTTTAAAATTTCAAATTTGACCAAAAAACAAGAGTATTTTACTAATCAAACTAGTTTCAATTCCGATTCATGGGAATTTAGTAAACAACTTATAAGGAATCAACACCACTCTTACCTCGATTCTATTTGGTTTAGTAAACAACTTCAATGTAAATATCCGGATTCTAACTCTCGTCATTCCAACTCCTACTCGATTCAATTCATCCTCCTCAATTCAATTCCGGATTAATAAACATGTATATATAAGTAAATATTGATATATGTATACACAATAATTCTTTCCGAAGATCTTTAATAATAACCTAGTTTTATTAAATCAAATATGAAGTTATTTTATGTATATAAAGACGATAGTCTAAAATATACGAGAAGGAGAATTCGAACTTGATTGCAAAGGGGAATAAATCAAATATATGGACTTTATTTTTTATTTTTTTTAGTACAAGCAATAATCTAAACTAGAGGGGAGAGGGTTTCTCACACACATGCACACAACTAAGATGCTATGGGAGTTCGAACCCGAGACATATAGTCTGCAAGTCAATGACATTTTCTACTAAGCCATACCTCGTTGGCATATGAAGTTTAACATTTAAATGCATCGTAGGTGAAACCAACATTTATATGGTACAAGTGATCATATTGATGAAAATGTCATATTCTCTATATACACCACCAATCCCGAATCACATTAAAATTCAGTTTATACCTTATACTTCACATAAATTCGATCACACCACCATCGATCATCTTAAAATCAGACACAAAAATTATAAAACCTGATTAACCAAGTCTGAGAAACCCAAAGTCTCTCTCTTAATTAATCAAACAGTACCCTAATATATCCTAGCTAGTAAGCTAAAGTAAAAGTGGTAATTTACAAGATATACGTACGCATTGATGATGAGAAGAACCACCAATCCCCACAGCCCAAAAGAAGCATTAAACTTTTTGTTGCACCCAACATTCCCCTAGCTAGGCATACTATTATAATTGAATGATTGGAATTGGAACCCAACTTCCATTTTCAACCCCACAACCTTTTTTCCCCTCTCTTTTTCTTTGCTTTCTTTTCTTTTCTTTTCTTATCTTCCTTCGCTCTACTGGGGTAGCTAGCAAAGGAACCAAATTCCTCGGTCTTGTCAAAGGCAGCTGCATATATATAAAGTGATCAATAATTTTGTTTTTTGTTTTTATAAATTATCTTTCGATATTCACCGCCGGTATATGATATGCAGGTTGTTTTTGCTTAATATAATCAAGGCTGTGGTGGTGGTGTTGGTGGCAGCGCACAAGCTGTGAAGGCCATGAAATGCGTGGCCTCAGCTTTCCAGCTATGCTCAATGTCCTCTGCAATCCTTCTTGCATCAAGAGAAGCGCCCAGTAGGCCACGTTGTGTAAGCCCCACTGAGTACAATCCACATTCCCCTTTCCATCCGTTTGGGAAGGGCTTCCGAGGCAATCCATTTTTTTCTGAAAACATGTTTGTTTCCTGAGAAAATAAAATTAACAAAAAGAAAGTTTCCTAAGTCTTAACCCAAGTTAACTTCAAGAAGATTAGTTTTAGTAGTTAATCAAACATAGTTGTCATTAGTACGTACCTTCAACCAAGATGTTACATTACTTTTGTACCCCGTTGCGAAAATGATGGCATCGAAATGCTCTACTTTCCCATCTATAAACTCCACAGCTTGATGTTTTAGTTGCTTTATTGCCTTGCAAACCTACATGGGCAATAGTCTGATTAGCCATTGATCTATCTATAAAGTCACGCGACACAGGACTAATTAAACTTATTAAGCGCGCAATTATATTATAATAACCATAAGTACCCTGATGTGGCCAGTTTTGATCTTAGCAAGTGTGCCAATGTCCAAAACAGGTGTCTTGCCAGTCATGCTCTTGAGCTCAAGAGGGCCACGCTCCGGGCGGTTGATGCCAAACTGGGCAGTGTCACCAAACATGAGGCGTGAGACAAGAAGCAAAAAATGATCCACAAGGCGCATGGGGAACCACTTGAGCAACCATATGGACAATCCAAAAGTTGATATTCCCAGTATCTCTTGCGGCAAGATGTGCACCTACAAACAATTGATATTTTACGAACAAAATTCAGAAAGAATTTTCTAAAAGCATTGAAAAAAACAAAACAAATAAAAATATGATAGAGTGTGTATAATGAGCTAGAGTACCACCACTGGCTGCTGATTCTCTGCAAAAGAACATTTTGTACGTGGGAAAGCTAGCGAGAGCTACCACATCATAGATTATATATGGCATGAGATTTTGTGTTTTTCTGACCCGTGTTGATTGCGCATGCAAACGAATTCCAAGAAAGTGAGAGAGAAGAATGACTTCTTCTTTTGTTAGAAGACAAGCTAGCTTAGCATATTGTCCACAACATCTACCACTAATCATCCAAAACTAATTGTGCATGTGTGTTAAAAGAAGAAACTTTTAAAGTATACCAAAATCATTTTTTTATGAGACCAAGTTTAAATTAATTAGGTTTTTTTCTAAAACAAAATTTGAAAAGTAGTCATACTAGGTTTGGCTATTATCATATCTAGCTAGAGGCACTCTGAATTGGAATCAAATATTACCTTTTAAAGAAATTATAGAGAACCTTAACTCACACTAACTAGAAAAGTATTGAGATTGAAACCATATAAAGGGAGAGGACGAGAATTTGAAGTCTTGTCATCACTAGGTAAATGCTCTATCACTGAAGCTGTATTACCCACCGCGATATTAATAATGAAAAGAATTGAGATTATTTATGAGATGGAAAAGAAAAAAGTAAAATTGGGTTAATGGCAGGCAACGCAGAGTTTGAGTATGCTCACCGAATCTTTTACAACGAGGGAAGGGCTTGCATTGTAGTTGCAGAGATCCAAACACACCTCCATGCCTGAATTCCCACATCCAACCACCAAAACCTTCTTTCCCCTAAACAACTCACCACTCTTGTAAGAGCTGGTGTGAAGAATAGGCCCCCCAAACTCATCCACCCCTTCAAATTCCGGCACAACCTCCTCAGCATTTTCACCGGTGGCAACAATCAGCCATTGACAAACATACTCAGTCTCCTCATTTTTCAACCCCAAAGTCTTAACAAACCAAAGCCCACATCTGCTATCAAACCTTGCACTCACCACTGTCATATTGAAAACAGGCTTCAAATCAAAGTGTTCAGCATAAGCATTTAGGTAAGCCAGAAACTGCTGTTTGGTTGGGTAAGTGGGAAAATCTGAAGGGAAGGGCATGAGTATGAGTTCACAGAAGTGCTTGGGGAGATGAAGGCGGAGGCGGTCGTAGGTCTTAAGCTGCCATAACGAAGCTATGCAGTTAGCCCTTTCAAGGATCAAGCTGGGAATACCTTTTTCTTTGAGACAAGCAGCAGCAGCTAAACCAGAAGGGCCAGCTCCAACTATGACCGGCCCAGGAACAAATATACGCCTTCTTGTAGTTTTAGCGGCCATCTTCGCTTCAAAATGATCATGAAGTCTTTTGCCTTCCAATTCTTTCAAATAGTCCATAAAATCAGCAATATATATAGTGCTTAAAAGTTGATCAAGTACTAATTGTACTTCACACCTTGAAGTAATAGTACTAGTAATTAAAGAAGAAAAAGCTGATTAATTAGGGTGACCAATGATCAATGAGATTAGGCTGAAGAGAATATTGGCAAGTACAAAGAGATGGGTCTTGTCCAATATGCGCAATGAGGGTTTGGTGGTTTTGTTTTTGTTCAAATGGAGGGAGAGGCAAAGAGATGGAGAGTTAAGAAGTTAGAGACAACACTTTTGCTAAACAAAGGTAGAGTGAGTGGGAGGACAACTAGGGGAGGGAGGTATTCACAAAGGGATTGAATTGGGGCCAGTATATATACACATATATGGTAGGCATATAGTAGGCTTAGTGGTAAAATTGTGAATATATATATATATATATGAATTGGGACATATGATATCTATGTTAGTAATAATAACTAACCAACAACAACCTTCTGCCTCTTCACCCACTTCATCACAGAGAGAGAGAGAGAGAGAGAGAGAGAGAGAGAGAGAGAGAGAGAGAGAGAGAGAGAGCAAACATTCTAGTTACAAGGACGAGTGGGGAGAGAGAGAGAGAGAGAGAGAAAGAGCAAACATTCTAGTTACAAGGACAAGTATCTACTCTAGCTAGCTAGGATGTTATTGATACGATGACACAGTACTTACTGATTCAACATCAAGGACATAGTGGACGGTGCTGATTGATGACATGAACATCACATGGTCAACCAATATATACATGTAATAACTTTTATTTTGAAATGGATATTTTTGGGGTGCTAAGCATCGAAAATGGTTGTTCAATAGTTCAATAAATTGATCTTTTTTAGTATTTATTGAATTGAACTGCAGTTTTACTTGCAATGACATAGTTCAATAGCTTCAAATCAATAGTTATATCCACTTACACGTTGTTTTTACACTAAAATTTGTATCATTGCAATATTCTCAAAGAGATTTTTAAAAAGAGACCAATTTTGAATATATTTGAAAAAAAGTAATTTAATTAATGTATTTTTTTTCTATTGCGTTCAACTATTGAAGAACCATTAAGATGCTCTTAAGAATATAATGCATTAATTACTGTATTTTTAAAAAATTATAATTACATCTATTGTAATAAACTAAATCACATCATTGCAAGTTGCAAATTGCAAGTGAGATTTTACTCTTTTAGTGGTTTCAACAATTGCAGCTAGCTACAAGGTTTGAAGGGCCCCACAAGACACTTTGGTGGATGAAGAATCTCTCTTTGTGCAAATATATTGGCCCAACTGATATTTCCATGGAGACTATAGTTCCTAACCGTCCAATCATAACGCTTTCTTAGGTATTGGAATTTGGAACCATAGCGTGATGCTCTTTTTGACCATCTTATATACCAATAGAGCTTAGAGATTAAGATGGCTGGTGATAGAGAATACAAAACTAGCTGCGAAAAAAATACCCCTGTGCATATAATTTCTCCAAACTTTTGGTTGGAGAATCTGTGGGATTCTAAGTGAGAATCAAACTAGACTATTTCAAATTTGAAGTTGCAATTGTCTTGTCACGATTGCAATGGGCCACTATATTATATATGTTGCCATAATTTGGAGGCAGAAAGCCGAATGCCATCCAAGTATACACAATTCAAATGCCCCATGATTTTGGAGAATCTCTTTTCCATCTTCTTGTTTGTTTTCTTTTAATAGACCTAAAACCAAACATATAACCAAGAGTATCTCTCCCTTCTCCCAGATTCTTTCCTTCAATTTGATTACTCGCTTTCAAATTGCCCACTCTCTGTGTTTTTTTTTTCCTTTCTCTTTTCTTGGATTGGAATTAATTTCCAAGGTGAGGCTATTGTGTATGTGATTGGATGTGTCAACGAGCTAGGCAATGTTACCGGGTCAACTTTTAAATACCAAAGTACATCGAATTGTCAATTTCTCATTGCTATTTCCACTCAAGCAGCTAGCATATACAAGAACAAATATTTCAGGCCATCATCATGATTGATATCTGATAGATTTTAGGAGACGAATTGAGAATCTACATGCCTGAAAATCAATGATCCTATTGTACATAACCCATGTAGTACTCGTATAAAGCTTCGAAGTTCAAATTGATGTGAAAAGACTCATTTTTGATAAGTAAATTAAACATGCGTGTTACCAAAATAAATTAAGGAGGTATCGTAGTGGTATTGGTATCAACTATTAAGTTGTACTTGTAAGGATATTCCGTTAGCAAATTCCCTAATGACTGTTTTATCAAATTTATTATTTGAAGTCTTAGTGAGTTTTTATGTTAATTGAACGGTAATCCTGGCTATTGCTAGATTAGGTACACTCATTTACAAAAGTCAACTTTAAACATCCTTGATTAGTTTATACAAAGAAGGCACCACTAGATTTGACTAATCTCATATGCCTGAGGTATTATTGGGTTTGTTAGAATCATGTTTTGCTCTCTTAATATTCCCCATTAAGATTTTAGTGCATGTTTCTTAATTATAAAACAACTTTTCCAGAAGCTTGTTTCTTAATTATAAACTAAGTGTACACACTAGCTAGCTAGTGATCTCTTTTCATACTCAAATGAAAAGGCTCAACACCTACCTGAAGAGTGAAAAGCATTCTCTTTTTAGGTAAAGACTTTGAGACTAGTATCAAAAAGATTACTGTAAAAACACATATTGTCGTTGATTAATAGCTCATCAACATTAATCTTCATTTAATCCCGCGCGGCACTCATGATAATTTATAATTAAATCTCTAGCTATAGTCTTTACGAGTTAGTTAACAAATGTGGGGTATTAAATAAAGATTAATAGGAATGTCATGCATGTATGCATCTAATTATTAAAGCTTAATGTAATATATTATATATAAGCAAAGTAGGTTAATGAAAGTTTGCAATTTGCAAGGGCCAGTTTACTTGTTAATTATAAGATAATCTTATTTCTTGGAGGGAAGGATCAATACCATTCTCTTTTCTTTCTTTTCTTTCTTCCTTTAATTGGTTTCTTGCTTATCTTTTTCATATATTATACTCGCCCGATTGTAAGAATATATCAGAAAGTAAAGCATCTGAGTTGACACAATGAAAGATGGCACCTGACCTCTGGGTGCTGATTACCAGAAAATAATATTTCCAGAACGAGACTGGGCATTTAATTCCATACATATATATACACGCTGAAAACGTATATAGATAGATAGTATACTTAGTGTATGAATACGCATACCGCTAAAACATCCCGTTACTATTGTACATTTATTTAATTAAGCTTAACTTTGTTAATCCTTTGAGGTCTCCAAATACATGTGGAGAATAGATATTGCTGGACTAGTCATACTCATCTGTAATATTTGAGTGTTAAGTTGGCGAATCAAGTTGTTGTAAAGAGATGTACGTGTGTTTCTTCATATTTGATCAATTTATTAATTCAGACGTGCAAAACTGCAGAATCAATATGTAATGCAGCAGACTGTGATGCTGATGAGTCTGCAAATGGGACTAATGATTTTGGATTTTAAATTGCGGGGGTGCAAGCAAAGTGAATCCCAACAACTTTAACTAAAACAAGCACTTAATTCACTTTTGATTCAGCTCAAAAGGCAGAAAAATTATTAGAGGTCGAATATTTTAAGGGAAAGTACATGCATAATACATACAGCTTAGCGTGCAAATACTAGCTAGGCTTTTGAAAGATCATGCTTGTGGTGGTGAATGCTATTATCTCTCTAACATCAGCATGGTGATTCATTTTCCTCCAACCAAATTCGTTTTCGAATATACTAGTCTCTCTCCACATTCCCCAACCAAAGTCCGTATACAGCAAACTTTATATATTTAGAAGATTCTGCTGTACTAGCTAGCTGGGCACTTCATATCTGCCAAATGGACTAGGTGCTGCTGTTAATTACCAAATTAATCTATAAAAAAACTGCAGTTCTTTTCCTTCACGCGGATACGATTCCCTCAAAAGACACTGCTAATTGGATATATAAAAAAAAGCTAACTAGATGCCCTCCTATGACTGTCATAGTTCATGATCATTCATGTGTTCATATCGTTTTTGTTTAGCACAAGTCACCTCTTCATTTGCTTGATTGTCTTTCCACTCTCTTTCTACATATAAAAACGGACAAAAGAGCCTTCCTGATGAGACCAGTCTTGACCTAATCTAAGATGAGAGGGAATTTATTAAAAAAAATAAAACAAAACAAAACAAATTTGATAGTGATATAGATTCCATCATGGACTGGTATACGGTCCAAATAACTGGAATGCGGTTATTGGTTGGATTATGGGCCTAATAACATGAGAAAGCAATGCAAACGCCAAATGTGATGGATGATGTTTATGGAGTGGGCCACAAAACCATTCTTGATTTCACTCACACTACTTTACTTGAATTGAAGCTAAGTTTTGAGAATAATTAAGGTCCATGTCCATGTCTTTTATCTGGTGGATATCAAATGCAAATTACAATGTGGTACCTTTTTATTTTTTTCAGAGACAAGTTTCAATAAAACTTATTACAGGCAGAAAGCCCACTCCATAATTGAAGGATTACAATCAGGGGGTTTAATTTAATAATAGTAAATTTAGGTTTTACCCATAAAAAAACTTTCACTTTTGGAAAAAGCCAAAGCTTTTTGAAAAAAGACATAATAACCTCTCAACGTTCAAACCAAAGACATGCAAATGTAAAGGATTTCTTAGGAAATCAAAAAATAAATAAGGGCAATTTTGTCTATTTTTGCTTCTTTTAAAAATTTTCTCTCTCCTTTGGGCTTTTCCAAAGTCTCCCTTTAATAATTCAATAATTCAATAATAATTTTGTATTGGATTAGACAGCTATTAAGGACCTTCTCATTATAAATTATAACCCCTTATTTTAGCTTCCCTGCATAAAGTTCACCAAAAGCATAAAGTCCACTAAAAACATAAAACCCACAAAAGCGCGATAAAAATCAAAACCTAGCCGAATAACAATAATGATGCCACCTCCGAGAAGCCAAAACCCACATATCGACCAACACAACCAAAACGCCCTCTCAAAACAAAAGCACATAAACACAAAGACAGCCACACAATAATTAATCACCCACTCCACCAAAATTGAAAAGATAGTACCTAATATCAGTTTCTTAATATACTCAAGCTTGTCGAGTTAATATACAATTAACTATTAATCTAGTGATACGATCTTAAATTCAACATCAAATATTGAGCATTGAGTTTGTTCGTTTGTTTTTGTTTTTGTTTTTCATTAGTGTTGGTTTATCAGAATACTGAACATCTTACTCTACATGTATGATTGGCAATCGATCAAAAGAAACCAACAGAATAAACAACACTGTTCGTTTTCCAGGTCAATTTTTAATTCTTCTTCTTTACCTACTAACTCTTTTCGCATTTTATAATCACATGCATAATTAGCCCAAATGCCACATCGCTCTTTTTTCTTAAAATTTTGCTGATTTTCTCGTTTCTCTAAGCCACGTTTTAATTTAAAAATGGTTTAGTGGTGGACAAATTAACCTAAATACATGGCCCCTTTTTCCCCATCCTGAGAGACAAGACAACAATGCCTTTCATCGGATTGGTAAGGGACAGGTGTCACCCTCTTTTCCCTGTCCTGTGGGTACGTTTGTCCGCCAAAATTATAGTATATTCCCTTACAAAAACAAACATGACGAGAAAAATAAAAATTTATTTATTTATTCTGGGTTAAAAATATACCCATCCATGCAGTAGAATACATAGTTGGTGAACTCACTGAGATACCACACGTGGTGGACCTACATGGTCATGGGTTCAACGTCCACCATGATAGTGTGTGCCAGTGCAGCACCACATTTGGCCTTACCGCTGTCTCATCTCATGTGAACGCTTTAGGAGGAGGAAGATCAAAAAGTTGATGCATTGGGAAGCCAACACGTGTCCTTTCCACTTTCGCTGTCCCCACGTGGTTTCAAGAGTCGAGGGACTGGTCCCCACCCAAAAGTCGGGGAAAGAAGAAAGATGAATGGTAGGGACGACTTGGTTGAAGGAGACTGGGACCCACAACCATTTTTCTTATTGTAAACAAAGTCGGGTGGCCCACTTCATCATGGAGTTTAGTTTCTCCCAGCGCATGACACGAGTCTCCGAAAGCCCAATCAGGGTTTGGGCTTGGATGGGCCCCATAATGTAAACCCTCTCGCGTAAATCCCTCGTCAGCATCGGAGCTTCACCCAATTTGAACATGAATTGGAAGCGTAATTAAACACGAGTCTCCGCCATTGACAAGAATCCTGGCTAATCATTGGCTATCGTGTTTGACTTTAAACTAATCTTAATTACTTGATAATTACATTTGGTAATTAATTTAGGGTCCTTCCTTCACATACGCTGCGCCTGTGTATTTTTGGCACTCTTTTTATTACGATCCACTGAGAGTGAGGGCACAGCAAGCGTGCAAATGTGACATATTTGGTAGGGTATGCTTACAGAGAGGGTGATGGCCTGCCTTATTAATGATGGGCACGTCTTGTGTGCCTCTCCTTAATTTTACTGTGTGCCTCTCTGTAATTTTACTGTGCCCCTCTTGGGTCCGAAGGGTCATCCTTCAATGGGATTGAACTCCATGCTAGAGCTGGGGTCCCTTTTACACACGCCATTGGCGGTTACTAATTGTCAATGCATGTGGAGTTCATAATATATTAGTGGGTGAAAGTCGTTCGATTCGCTCGCTTTTTGGAGAATAACTTATATGTAATGGGATGTCACTGTAATGGTATTCCAAGCTTATCACACATTGTTACATTCAAAAATTAAAATATATAATAATAAGTGATTAACTCGAAATAATGCCATAATAGTATTCCCGTATAAATAAGTTTGTAGACGAATGTTCTTAGCACTTCCTCTTGGATACAATTGTAGTTCGCCGGTGCCAGCAGGGCTGCCAACAGTGGAATTTAAATCAACCGACTTGGCAATTGGGGAGTGGGAAATAGATTATAGAATAGTCGGCATGCTCACCACCACGAGGACAAACTCAGTACAGCCCGTGCTTGCAATCAAAACGATATCTATTTGAAAGAAGCGCTTTTTGCTGCCTCAGTGAATAAAAGAGAGTCAAACACCATATTTTCCTCAGGAGGAGCTAACTAATCCTGAGGACCTGCTTCTACTTTTCATGTATGAATCATCTTATTCATGTGTCTCTAATCTATCTAACTTTAATGTGTTCTTGGCTTATTGCTGAATTTATTACCCAATAGTCAACGACACTTGGCTGAAGAGTAATGCTACCGTTTGCATGGTTAGGATAAATGCAATTTTGCATGAAATTAAATTAAAACAGTAAAATCTCACTTGCAATTGTGTGATTTAATTCATTGCAATAGACGGTACTAAGTGAATGTAGTAATATGTAACTCATGGGTATGAACTTCTTACGGATGGGCGAATTTCATACATTCATGAGAGAAAATGACATTTATTTGTTCTTATTTCCAATCACTTTTTACTTTCTCATTTTCCGGCCCCAATTCGGATACATGTGATGATATATAGTCCCTAGGTCTAGGTTAATTCATAATTGGGATCAATATAAAGAGTTGGATTTCGATTACGGATTACTTTTGTGTTTACTTCACATTGATGAATGAAAATGCAAGTGGAGCCCACACAAGATCAGTAATTCAACTCCTGATTTTGGAGGAATTGGACTCTTGGGTGGGATGTGTATTCTAATTCTTGAATAACTAACACATCAGGAATCCATCTTTTCTACTCATTATATCCTCACATATTTTTTTAAAATTTCAAATTTGACCAAAAAACAAGAGTATTTTACTAATCAAACTAGTTTCAATTCCAATTCATGGGATTTTAGTAAACAATTTATAAGGAATCAACACCAATCCTACCTCGATTCCATTTGGTTTAGTAAACAATATCAATGGGAATATCCGGATTCTAACTCTCCTCATTCCAACTTCTCCTCGATTCAATTCCTCCTCCTCAATTCAATTCCGGCTTAGTAAACATGTATATATAAGTAAATATGGATATATGTATACACAATAATTCTCTCCAAAGATCTTTAATAATAACCTAGTTTTATTAAATCAAATATGAAGTTATTTTATGTATATAAATACGATAGTCTAAAATATACGAGAAGGAGAATTCGAACTTGATTGCAAAGGGGAATAAATCAAATATATGGACTTTATTATTATTATTTTTTAGTACAAGCAATAATCTAAACTAGAGGGGAGAGGGTTTCTCACACACATGCACATAACTAATATGTTATGGGAGTTCGAACCTGAGACATCTGGTCTGCAAGTCAATTATATTTTCTACTAAGCTATACCTCGTTGGCATTTAGAGTTTAACATTTAAATGCATCCTAGGTGAAACCAACATTTATATGGTACAAGTGATCATATTGATGAAAATGTCATAATATATACCACCAATCTCGAATTACATGAAAATTCAGTTTATGGGAATAAACATATTCCATTCTACTATCCCGGAATTAGACATGCGAATTTAATTCCCAATAAATTCATTTCAAAATCTAAACCGACATAATGTCGACATGTATATTATTTACACATAAATATTTTTTATTTTTTTAGTTACATTAGAGGAAAGAAACTCCTTGTGATTTCGAACCTAAATGCCATGGGAGGAAGGAGGAATCCACTACCTTTGTGGTGGGAACCATAAACAATATTGTTAACTCATTGAATTATTTTCTTTTGTTATACATAATAACTATTTTTTTAAAATAAAGGATAAATAAAAAGGAACTAATACCGAAAGCCAAATATTGTGAAAGTACCAAAATCATAACTAAAAACTAAAAGCCACCCTCTAACAACGAGAATGGATAAGGCGGTGGTGCAGGGATAGGTTCCTCTGTGAGATAACCCACTCCCGCACCAACATTTCTATTCCCATACCCGTACCCGGAATTACTACTATTCCCGATCACATGACCCGACACCGTCGGGTTCATATTATACGGGTCTTGCACAGCCCGAACCCGATCCACGACCCGCCTCTGCGTCCCCCACTCTCGCGCCGTCGACGTCTCTGGAGACGTGGAATAAAAACTCTCCATCTCAAAACCCGGTTCGGGAGATGACGAAATTACCCCTACGGTTCCGTCATCCTCATCTTCGGTCTTGACGGAGTTGGTGGCCCCCATGCCCGACGAAGACGACGACGTTGAGGTTATCATCATAACCCGCCGCTTCTTCTCCCCCAACTGCGCCCTGAACGTACGATCCTTCTCGAGCATAATACGTGGCAAAATCTCAGGGTCCTCCGCGACTTTGTGCAGAAAAGCCATCATTTGCTGGGGTCGTCTCTCAGTTGCCTCCAATCTCTTGTTCATGTTCTCCATTTCTTCTTCCAACGCCTTCTGCTCCTGCTTCAACCTCGCAATCTCCATCACTATCTCTTCGTCGTCTAGCTCCTCGTGCTTCCCCTGTAATAAGCACGTGGTCGAATTCGAATTCGAATTCGAATACGAATTCTTACCCATGTGCTTTCTCCTCACCACGTTCCTCAGCAAATGCGTTTGGCCCCGCAGAAAACACTCGTTCGCAAATTCCCACCTATCTGGATCGACCTTACGAAATCCCTGCACATATGATCAAAATTGAGAAATGGGTTTTCATTTTCACCGATAATTAATCAAATCAGTGTACAATTATATGTGTTATATGCTCACATATGTGTTGAGCTGGCGAACAAAGCTGGAGAAATTGTTGTGCTTGAAGTAAGCGGGTAAGAGCCTCTGAGAGAAGTCTAAAGGGTCGACGACGATGAAGCTGTTGTTGGCTCGGCCCCAAGTGATTAACTTGTCCGTCGTCGGATCGTTGACCATCTGGTAAGTCTTCATAACGAACGGCGCGATGACGTTGTTGTTCTCCTCCATCATCATCCCATACGGATTGTCTTTTTCCCCTTTTCCTTCGCTTTCTCCTTCTCTTTCTCTTTCTGTTTCTCACACACACACTCTCACTCTCTGCAACTCTCTCTGTCTCGTGTGTATTTTCAGAGCCTTATCGGAATCGACTTTTCTTTTTTCTTCTTTTAGAATGTTGAAGTACCACCGTAATATATAACGGATGAGCGCAAACAGTGACACTGGCTAACGTGGCACATGACCATACGTTTCTGATATTCATTGGCGAGAATTATGGGACCCACTGGGCTCCGCTTTTATCACACGTCATGGTTAGATATTTATCAAACTCCAGGGGAAAGAGATGCTTCAACGCGCGTTTTGGGGGGCGTGGGATTCAGATTCAGTACAAGTTTTGTTTGTTTAATTAGTGACGTGGTCCCCGGGGTAGCTGACAACTGTAACTGTAGTTAGTCCTTAGACGACAGGGTGGGTATAGTCGACATTAGATTGGATTAGCACACTCTCACATGATAATTATTTAATCAGTCTCAAGATCATGTTCAGGGTTGTAGCCTAATAAGGTTAATAACTCTTAACTCTATTAGCCTATGATGTGTGAAAGTGCTGACAATTGGTTCTCCATTTCTTCATGAATAAAGTACGAACTCGGCCAGCTAGCTAGCTAGTGGATTTGAAAGTGCATATATACAAATGAAAGATAATGTGATTCGTCTATTTTTAGGACTGACACGTGATTTTGAGAGAGAGAGCATTCTCATCGCCACTTGTATGGGAAGGGAGTGAGACCAAGCCAAGTCACTAGGAGAGTGAGGACTTCCCACCTATCAAAATGAATACAGCCTCAATCATAGAGATCAACTTGTGCCTTTGATTTTAGGACGCCGGTGGAGTAGAACGCACTAATCCGCGACCACCTAGATTTTTGAAATCAAACTAAATAGAATTGTGACTTTCCAAAAATGCTTGTCGAAAATCAAAGAAAGAAGGTCCATTAATTTCATTTAAAATTTTATTTGTTTTGTTTGCTTGTTTTAGAATCGATTATCTTTTAATTTGAGTGTTGTATTATAAATCAAAGAGTTGTCTTAAACATAAATTAATGAAAAGCTTTGAATTTGCAATACAAAGCTCGGCTAAAAGGTTAGTAATGTTGAACGAGCACACATTTTGCTTATTATTTTCTCATCTAATGTTAGTGGGTCAAATGCACACGTGAAGTACATCATCAAAATTTCAAAATGAGAAAAACTAAAATATAGGTATTAGTTAGCTTCGATAGCAATAAGGCATCCAATGAAAAGGGATGCTTAGCCTAAAAGAGAAACTAATGTGTGGTGCTTAAGCTTTTGTCAACAACCCAATAGTGATAATGATGTATATGATGGATATAAAGTCAAAATGAAATGTTCAATTATATGCATAGGCTAGCAATGCAAGTGAAGCATTATGCCAAACCAGGGGGTGCTTGTAGGGGATGAAGCTTCATTCACCAAACCAACACGCGCTTGGGGCTAGGGTTTGGGAGTTTGCTCCAGGATTTATTAAATGAATAAATTAGATGAAACGTTACCAATGGGAGGATGTAAAATGGAGAGAGAGAGAGAGAGAGAGAAATTAAAAAAAGAAAAAGAAAAAAATGAGTGGGCTTAGAAGATTCGGTCGATAGGAATCCGATTTTGCTTTTTGCTTTTGCTTTTGGGCTTATAGGCTGCTTGCTCGTGCGTTGGCGCATAAAGGGGTAGGGTACGTGTGGACTTCCTACTTGGCCACGTCCATGGCTCTCAGGCCTAAAGCCCTTGTAAATATGTTTTTGGCTCTTTTGGAGTGGTGTTAGGGCCATGGGGAGCATATTTATTTACTCCAAATCCGTTCTTGTCTCTTTCTTACTCTCTCTTATTACACCTTGTCGGTTCATTTTATGCCACAATTTTTTATTCTTTTTATTTAATTTTTATTATTGATTTTCCCTATTATTTATAGTGATGGTCAATTAGTATAAATTAATTTATATGCTTAGTCACTACTCACGGGTATTCCCATTGGGAATAGACATAGTTTTGTTAAATAACATCTCTAACTAATATTAAAATTAGAATTTATAAGCAGTCTCTCATTATTTATTTAACATAATAATTTGAAGTTAATAGGAAACATTTTTTTTTATTTTATATTTTCCATCAAAAGTGGGAGTTGATTTGGAATTAAGAAGAGATTGTCGGGCATGTAAGGTAAGTCAAACAAATATTTGGTACCTTATAATTAAATAATCATGGTGACTTATTTATAATGTGAGACTATAGCTTTCCAAGAAATCTTTGGTGGCATACATAATTTTTTGTTAATTGTGTATTATTGCACTTAAAGAAAAGAAAAAAAATATATTAATAAGAAAATGAGTGCATATAGCTCATGTGAGACTATAGATTCATACCTACGGCATATAGCTCAAACCTATGACACATGGTGAGGATGAGGATATTCGGGGTTCTAATAGAAAATGGACGAACACAAATGGCTGCTATACAAAGGTGCATAGATATGTTCTCAAATAAAAAATAATTACACTTTCTCCTCTTTAAGCAAAGAAGATCCTTTGCTTGCCCAAATTACAAATGGGTCACTAATTTGACCAATTACATATTCCATCAAACAAATTTATGTACTTAACCCACAGTCCACATGACATGAACAAAATAGAAAATGGACGCATACTTACCTTCTTTTTTTGTTAACGTTTGAAGAGTAGGCATTATTAAAGTTCAAATATGTGATTACTGATCTGTAAGCAATGACTCTTACCACTGCCAACCCATATTTACTTGGTACCGTACTTTAGTGCATGCATGAGATAGGTGTTTATACGGCAATAATCTTTTTCAATGTTATCTTAATTAAGATGGTTAACAATAAATATGTAATTGGATTTTGAATTCCCTTTCTCCAATGATTTTTTTTTTCCATTAAAAAAAATTTGATTTACGTTAAATGTGTAATACCATTTCGTATCGAATCAATTTTCACATCAGTTATGCAAATTGTAGCCGACTAGATTTCTCTATCCAGTCAAATTTAGGTTAAAGAGTCTGAAGGAAAAGAAAAAAGTTATAAGAGTTTGATAAACAACTCCGAAACAAACCCTCCGATGGGACTGATTTATTATGAAGGCGATATCTTTTGAAAAAAGGACACATTGATGATGGATGTGATTGATTTATAATGAAAACAACCACCGCCATAGAAATAATTCTGTTTAACTATTTTCCAATGAACAACTGAGTTCATAATTCCTGTTTTGAGGACGCAATTTGCGGTAGTGGGTAATCATTATAAAACATCAATTGGTGGGGGTTATTGATTTATTTATTTTTAATACAAGCGATAGTCCCAAAGGAAAAGAGTTTTCTCACACACACATGAGGGTGTAAACCAAAATCCTTTTTCATTAAGTTAGACATGTTGACACCAATTGGTGGGTTAGTCGGTGTCTACAAGTTTGTGACTGTTGACCAAAAAATAAATAAATTTGTGACTAATGAGGTTTAGCTTTTATGAAATAGAAACCAGTCATCAAAAAGGAACAAGAGCCACAAAATCTGGAAAAGAAGATTACGGAAAGGGTACAAAAGGATCCTAGAGACTTTGAGAAACAAAAAAAGAGATGATAGTGACTTCAGGTAAGACAAGATTTTATCACAAAGATTGCAATCTCTCGCTGGTCAAGGAATAGCAGTCTTTTGGGTCTTAAGCCGACTTTGAGGAAGATACCAGATGTAATTTGAAACAAGAAGACACTCTAATGTAGTAAAAGGTTTAGATACACATGAATGATTGAATGACATTAAAAAAATGTAACTGAATCAAACACGAAAAATTCGAATTTGAGACATTTTTCAACAAAGTAAAAACAAATTACAAATCCGGATAGACCAATCGCTAGCCGATATTATGGAGATCATTCATTCAAAGCTTAAAAGTCCAAAAGCCAAAAAAAAAAAGTCACAGAGCTTTACAAAACGTGCATATGCTTGCATGTATCTTTCTCATTCCTCTCATAGGTCATAATTTCAAGACGATTTGATATAATGTTGACAGAAAAAGAAACAAGATCAAACCATCTACCCCCAAAACAAGCAGTTTGAGGTAGGTGGTTTTCATATATTATAGAAACCCTAGCAACTCAAACAAGCTTACTCTATAAGCACATTGCCACAGAACTTTTATGAAGAGCCAACAAGCTAGATAGATAGGCATAACAGACAAATAAATAAACAAGGGCCAAACCCTCTATCAAGGAAGAGAATGAATCATCACATCAACTTCCTGGAAAGCCACATGCCAACTGCTCTGCTTAGTTCTCTCTCCCAATTATATCAATTGCTTGAAGTAGATACTAAAACACTATGCTCATTCAGGTGCCTCTGGAACTCAGCCAACTGAGTCTGCAGTTGAAGAATTCCTGCAGCCTTCTCAGAGAGTACGGCATTCAATTTACAGATATAATCATCAAGTCGATTGCCTGGTTGGTCAGCTTCGGCCAGCAGATTCATCTCCTGCATAAGTAAATGCAGTTAAACTACGTCCAAGCATAGCACAAAATAAAACTACAATGCGGTCAGAAGAGATTGTTTCCGACCTCCCTAACAATTTCTATGGTCTGCTCTACTTGTCTTCGGTGAGCAGTCACAAGGTCTTCCTCTTCCTAAAAGCAACCAAATGAGAGTATGATGAATGTCATATATCATTTACCAATTAGCAATTCAAGATGGAAAAATGTAGAATGTATTCACCTGCAAGACGGCATTAAGATCATCCTCAGAATTTGAGTTGATAGCCCCAAAATCAGGCATATCCCTCCATTTCACCTGATTGCCAATCTTTCGCCTTTCCTCCAGCGATGATCGCTGGTAGGTCTCTACCTTCTTACTATTCCCTCGCGATGGTTTGTCTTGTTCATAAGCCTGCTCAGGGTAGTCAAGATCATCTGTGCCTATGAGATTTTGACCACCTGTCTGATCCTTGTAGTAATCTGAATATACAGATGCAGCCAAACTTCCTTCTACCCTCCCACTAGGTACACGATCCACATTAAATTGTGGGGAGGGCTCTCTCTCTATCTGTTTGGACCAACCAAAGCTGCTCTTTTCACTAGGAACATAATTCATGTCATCTTCAAAGGTTGTGTCAGTTGATGTAGATGAAGACAAGGGCATTGTGGTTGAGTCTCTAAGGTATGACAATGAAGACGATTGATGCCTTCTGGAGCCACTCCCTTTGGATAAACTCTTCACCCTGTGAAGAAAGAAATTCATGAGAAATGTATAAACAATGATAAAATTCAATTCTCCACTTATTTTGTACAACACTAAATACCTATCAGCATATCTCAGAGTGTTGAGAGTGTGTTCACACGATCCTGAGCTTGGTGAAATGCATGATATCATAACGGTGCGTGAATCACCAACAAATGAATCCCTAAGAACTTCAGTCAACTTACTCCCTCTGAAAGGAATGTGGCCTTGGTCACTGTCAAGAGCTCTAATGCATTCTTTTAATGCAAGTAAGCTTTTATTAATCTCAGCACCTTCCATTCTGCAAGAAGAAAGTAAACTATCATCTCTTGCAACTCAAAGGTCCTTTAACAATAGTCTGTATGGACAATCAATATAAATAAAAAAGCAACAAGGTTAAGCCACCCAAGCAGTGAAGATCTCCTAAGGGAACCAATTGATTCATCAACCCTAGCTATGCCAAGGGTGATACTATTTTCTGAATAAGTATCATGCTAATTGGTCATAATTCCACACAACAAATTCCCACCTTGTCTGTTTATCATTATCTGTCGTATCTGCACCACGCTCACTTCCAGCAAGGTCTATGAAAGATAGCTTGCCTATAAGTCGGGCAGGCTTTGATTCAGTTCCATCAGCTGATCTCTTGATACAGAGCTGAAGTATGGCATGTGATCGGGAAGATTCCTCATTTGCACCAGTTGTACCAGTACTTCTTGTGGCATTTCCCTTCTCAATGAACTCCTTGACTGTCTCCACATTTGACACCCTGTACTCTTGCAAACCCACGATGCACACTTGCTGTTTACCATCCTCTCTCATGCAAAGCTTTCTGCAAAAGTGGAACTCTTTGAGGATAATGAGTCTGAATGAAAATCTTCTCTGGCCTACAGGCTGAAATAACTTACTTTCGATCATTTAGGAGATCAAACAGTTTCCCTCCATATATCTCGAAGAAACTAACGAATAACTGAAAACCTTGGTTTCGGTAAGTATCGAGCATTAATCTTAGAATATCCTGGGATGCTTTAAGGGGTAATGGTTGCATAGTGTAAGTCTTCCCACTCCCTGAACAGCTAAATAAGATTAACTTCAGTTTACAGGTACACATATAACAGAATAAGAAGTGAGAAACAGAAAACATAAATATTTGGAATACATTTCCAGGGAGGAAAAAAGACATTCTCTCAATTAAACCAATTAGAACTTAAAAGAACAGTTGAAAAACTCCAACAAGATAACATAACTTACATACACGAGTCAACAGTTTAAAGAATCGTGGATGTTGAGAAAGGTGACGGCAAAATTTTAAGTATAATGGAGAAGTACTAGGTTTTCATAAAAGGTAAATACTTGCCTGTCTGCCCATATGCAAAGCAAGTTGCTTTTGTTCGTTGGAAAATCAGTGGAACTATGGGCTCCACAGTCTCAAAGTACACCTAAAGTAACAAAATTAAAGATAATGTAAAATCATCTGTAACAAAACAGTAAAGTGAAACAAGAGTCTGATAAACTCACCTCATCATTTGAAACATCTTCATTCAGCACAGCATCAAAAACAAATTCATGTTTCTCGACATATTCTGTTAAGTCAACCTGCGGAGGATGGTGACATAGAATTAGATGCTTCTAAAAAGTAAATACACAGCTCCATACATAGAAAAGAGGAGTTTTCTGAGAACATTAAGCTATTAAAGAATTGGAAATTGCTCGGTCACACACACACACAAACACAAACACATGAATGTTAAAGAGATTTTTCAGGGAGATATTCACTTGATCAGTCACACCCAAAGACATATGAATGCATGCAAACATGAAAACATAGAACATTGGAAGTTGAACTCTTGACAATCGATCGCTGTTGAAAAACTCGCTCACCAGGTGCTCACCTTAAGTTTTGTTTCATGAACTGTGAGAGCATTAGAACCTGGTTCTATTGTAATAATGTCTTCCTCTTTCTTTGAAATTTCCCTTTTATTTAGTGGTCTCTTGCGTACCTGCATTAAAAAAATAATAATAATAATAATTAGCATCAACATTTCCACTGCAAAAAGAGAAAACAGAACAGATTGTCATGCTCAATTTGTTGATTCTAGAATGCAATATTTCGGGAAATCAAGAGCAGCCATTCCCTGCACTGCATGAGATGATACAGAGAAAGAGAAACAACTTTTAAATGACATACCACAACTTTGATCTTAGCAACACTGTTGGCCCTTTCTTTATCCGATGAAAAACTCTTGAGCAGATTATTCTCAGGCAAACCCCGTGATCTGCTTGTAAGCTTGTTGGTGGAGAGAAATGGCTCAGAATCGTCAAGACTTTTACCACGACCAGGATGATGAAGCGGGTGCCCGTTAGATTGGCCTGAAACGGGCATCTACCGATGCCAAACATCAATCAACAATTTTTTTTAAAATTAGAAAAAAAGTATTACATTGGATCAAGGCAGAGAAATGTGAGGTTTAAGCTTTTAAAAAAATGAAAAAAAGCAGGGCATTTATGAAAAAGTAAACTTAAACCCACATTTCAGTCTCTAATCAATGTAAAAGAGATAACATAGAATTTAGCGAAATTTCTGATCAAGAGGAAAAAAAAAGGTACAACTTTTAAAAGTAAGGGGACAAACCACAGGCAATAACTCGGTGTCAAAGGAATGCAGATCAAGCAAGCCGGGGCTGAGCTCACTGGGCGAAACTCGATCATCACCGTTCCTTCTCGTGGTCGACGATCGCGATGCAATCGAAGCGTCCGGTGATCGCTCACGAACACTTCTCTGATTATTCCTGGTCGTTTTCGAGCCGTACAACTCAAAGTCCTGCAACCAAAATCTCTGAGAATGTGAGCTTTTCATACGAAGGAAGGAATGGTTAAGTAATTGTGAGCTCAACGAGGGGCAAATTTGCAAAATTTAATATAAGATGAGGACCTGTGAGAGACTGGAGGACTGGAGCCACTTGGAGGAGGCGTCCATGAAGTTGTCCGAGTACTGACGCTGGTGGTGCATCGCCGAATTAGATCGCGCCATCTGTCTCCCCACCACATTCATCTTCGTCTCCAACTCTCCCTCTCTCTATCGGCTCCGCTGGCCGTACAAAGCTCCAATACACTTTATGTACCAGTGAGAGAAAGCTTCTGAGAGAAGCTGCTGTTGCAGTAGTGATGGTGGTTGGAAGATGTTTTTTTCTTTTTCTCGAACTTTTTCTTTTCCAGTTTTCGCGTTAAACAAAAAAACAGAGCGTGCGAGAGACAGAGAGAGATTTTGAAACTTTGAAAAAGAGAGGGTGGGGTGGGGCAGCCGATTCGAGGTGCGCTATAGGGACGACGAACGAACCAAGAGGATGAATGGCGGGGACACGTGTCGCTTATTCAAACCGTCAATTGCCTCGAGCGGGTAAGGTGGTCTGCACGTCGTTGAGTGTATTGTCCGATTCGCTACATCGCGAGTCTACGATTATCGATGCACCGTCGATGATTCACCGTTAGATTATGGATTGGGCTCCGTCTGGAAAATTGGACGTCGGATGGTGTAGCCCATTTTTGAAGCAAAGCCCATAAGTCACGGGTCACTTATAATGGATCGTTTTGGGAGGTCCACATTTATAATATATGGGAAAAATATGATGAATGGTATTAGTAGGAGGGAAAAGTTGAATTTGAATTGGTATTTTGTCGGTAAAAGTTTAAAATTTATTTTAAAATTCCACTTGGAATCTTCATTTGGTTCAAGGATTCAAATTAAATGTGCTTATGAATAGTTGTATTTGTACTCCCTTTGGCTTCTTCAACACTTAATGATCATATATAGGGTCCACAAAATCACATGTTGAGCACAATTTATGATTTCAAAATGCAAATAGAGAGTTATGTATCTTAGCTTAGTCAAAACAAAAAAGCATGATTAGGCTATAGATGTAATGTTTAAACTTTCATATAAGGAAATAAAAAATTAATAGTCAATTGCCATTTTTAGGTCTGTCCCTCGATGTTAAATAATCATTATCTAGTGCATAAAGGCTTTTATTTGAGGGATACTCTTGTAGGATCTACCATACATTGTATTTCAATGATCAAAATCATCTATTTTCTAAGTATTCATTCAAAATCATCTGCGCACAAAATTACTTGAATATGAATCTGTTTGACTACTCAATTAAAGGATTGTTATTTTAGTATTTTCTTAGAGCATCTTATTCATCAAATTTGTTAGGCACGACTAAATGTCTTAACAATTTTTGAGTTGCTTGATTTTTTTACAATGATGATCAATGAATGAAGACTTGAAAAATAGACAGATTGAATTGTTGAAATAAAATTCATAGTAGGCCTTAAAGAGTGTCCCTCAGAAAAATTATATTAAAGATCCCTCAATATAAGGGAATTGTATTAATTTACGTACTTCATTCATCATCATCTTATTTTAAAACATCTTACGCGTAATCTTTAAATTAAAAGTGCAAACATTGTAGGTTGTGACTGTGAGGCCAAGCTTGAACATGTTTGAATAAACTCAACTCAAGCTTTAACAAAGTTATAAGTGTAGGTTGTCATCAATTAGGTGATTGGATTGTGAATTGAGATGAAGTATCAATTTTCGAATATACATCATACATGAACCTAATATTTATTGTCTCATAACATCTAACGCGAATTTCACTAATTAGATCGATTTCACAAGTTGTCCTATAAATTTAAACTTCGATTGGATTAAAATTGGTTCGAGTCAAATCATCGAGTTGCACAAAATTTAAAGAACATATACGATCTATTTTCTTTTTGTTATTGCACATATATATTATCTATATTGTTTGCTTGACAATTAATTTTGACATCTCTAAGTTGTGTGGATTTGTAGTCTTTGCTAGGTGGCTGTTTTTGATTTGTAAGACAAAAGAATGAGTTATTTAATATAAAGGATTTGTGTGCAAACTTCAGCATCAAGTTGAGATGGCCGAGTTGGTCTAAGGCGCCAGATTAAGGTTCTGGTCCGAAAGGGCGTGGGTTCAAATCCCACTCTCAACATTCATTTTTCTCTTTTTTCATCGGCTCACACACTACGTGATTAGATCGTAACCGTCCCAATATACATCTAAAAGAAATGAAATATGAACGGCCAAGATCAATCTCTTCTTCCCAAATTTCCAATTCCCAGTCCCACAGCGCCACGCTTTTTTCACAAGCCCTCCATTACTGTTCCAAATTCGCAGAGAAGCTAGACTGGAGAGGCAAGCAAGCAAAAGCAGAGACGCGATATGGCTCAAGCTGCGAGGCTCAACCTCCGATTGCAGAAGGAGCTCAAGCTCCTCCTCACCGACCCTCCTCCGGGTGCTTCTTTCCCTCTCCTCTCTTCCTCTTCATCCCTAACAACCATCGACGCCCGTAAGCTTCCCAATTCGCGTCCCTTTTCAGATTTATTTAACACCGCGTTTGGTTATCGAGAAAAAAATAAGAAGTTGACATTAACGAAAGTTTTTGCTTTTGTTTCAGAAATTAAAGGCCCAGAAGGAACTGTGTACGCCGAAGGTCTATTCAACATTAAGATTCAAATACCCGAGAGGTTGGTTGAAATTGTGATGCTTAGTTGAGAATTTTCTGATTTTCTTTTTTGGGGTTACAGATTTTTAAAATTTTAAAATTTTCAGGTACCCGTTTCAGCCTCCAAGCGTGACCTTTGCTACGCCGATTTACCACCCGAATATCGACAACGGAGGCCGAATTTGCCTCGACATTCTCAATCTTCCTCCGAAGGTGAGTGAATTTTTCGATGTCCCCGAAAAAAGTGCTAATGGCAAATGCGGGTTAAGCGAGGTAGCCAAGGGCATTATAAACGGCCCCTTTGCACTTGAGGTTCGAACACCTCCTCCTCGTATATAAGACTAGTTTAGAATATCGCTATTGTAAAAAAGAAAAAGTGTTAATGTATACTGTCACTGAGGATAGTCTGGTTTCAGGTTGTGACGTGAAAGTTTTCTGTTTTGTTCATCGATCAATTTATAGTGAGGGTTAGGTTAATTTATATCTGTGCAGGGGGCGTGGCAACCGTCATTGAACATTTCAACTGTGCTTACAAGCATTGGATTGTTATTGAGTGAGCCCAATCCTGATGATGGCCTGATGTGTGAAGCGGTGAGTGTTCATGTGATGAATTGTATATATATATATATATATATATATGTATATATATATATTATATGCTCATATTCAATAGATGGTTGGGATTTGGGGATGCCAATTACTGCTTAAGAAGTTCAATTTTTCTATGTTTGGATGCGCAGAGTAGGGAGTTTAAATACAACAGACAAGCTTTTGACCAGAAAGCTCGATCTATGACTCAGAAATATGCTACTGGGAATGTTTGTGACACTCAATTTCACAGCAATGCAAATCCAATCACAGTACTGTCACTTTATCTTAGATTTATTTGGTTGTGAAGCTTTACTTTTCTCGGATACAAGGTATTCAAAATTGTTAATTTTTTTTTCTTTCCCTGTTTCTTGTATCTCCCCAGGTGCAGCTGGAGGTTGAAACAACAAAGCTTGAGCCAAAACATGAAGCAGATGAGTTTGTTGTAAGTGATAAGAAGGTAATTGGGGGTAGCAGGAAGTTGTCATTGGAGGCTTCAGGCCGAACCAAGAAAAGGGATGCTAATGAGGAAGGGAATCAAGTCCCTAAGGACCAGCCCTTTCTCTCTGATTTTGGAAACCAGATAGAAGAAGAAGGAACAGAAAAGGCGGTGAAAGATACCCTTGATAAATGCAATCAAAGTCAGGAGAAGAAGCTATGTGGGAGCAGAAGGAAGTTATCATTAGAATCCCTCGGCCAATTCCAGAAGAAAAGTGATAATGATATGGAGAATGTGGTGCCAAATAATCATTGTTCATCACTCAAACCAGAAAGCCTTCCTGTGCCCTCTTCAGGATCATTGGTGCCACAATCTGGAAACAGTCACAACCAAGGGTTTCATCAGAGTCAAGAAAGTAAATTGGCTGATGACAACATAGGCATGAGATCAAAGAGGGTGCCTAAGTTTGGCAACAATCTGTCATTGGGTTCTTTGAACACATCCAAAATGATTGACGAAAACATCGTTATCCCTCAACTGTCTCCTTCTCAGTCCCATTGCAATGCTTTGTCTGAGCCCTTGCTAATGGCGCCAGCCCTTGGCAGTGTCACCAAATTGCAACCACATAAAGATTTGGTTGATGGAATTGGAAATGGCTCCATTGGTACAAGTTGCAAGAAGCTTTGTTTAGCTGGCAAGAAGCTTTCGCTGGGGTTTAGAGGCTCATCAGAGTCACATGGAAAGGTTGACAAGGAGAATGTGGCCCCACAGGTGACTGAGAATTCTGATGCAGTATCAAAGAATGGGGGTATAAATGCGAGTTATATAAAATGTGGGATGGATCAATCGGAAGAGAAGAATAGTAGAAACATGCTTCCACAGTCCCAGAAGAGTGTCTCTTCGTATCCATCCAAGTCCGTTCCGAAGCAAGAACAAAACTTGAGGTGGGATGAGAAGCAGCAATCTAAACAGGGTTACAATTGCGAAATTACCAAAGTGATTAAGCAAAAGGAATCAGAAGGACCAGCAATATCCGAGTCTGAGGCAGTAATTGTGTTGGATAGTGAAAGTAGTGATGAGGAAAGGCGAATAACTCCGAGGTCTAAATCACTGCTAGCAAGAAAGCGCATGGGAAAGTGGAGAATAAGAAGCTGAAAGTCATTACACTCCAATTCAGATTAAGCTCTTTGATTGTGGTTCCCTTGCCAACTTTGTGCTCTTTATTCTGTCTATGTGTGTATGTTTGATAAAAATATTGTACCACCAAAATGAAAGATCTTGTTGGTTTCATAATGGGCCAATTGCTAAAGTAATATTTTGGGCCTCTTTTTGTGCCATGGAACAGAGGTCAATTAAATGGGTTGGGTTTGGGCTTAAATTGTTCTAGCCGGTCTGAAAAATAACCACAAATAATCGATAAATAAGTAAATGACTAAAAAAAAGGGTGAGGAAATTAAGGAAGAACTGTGGGTAGAGAGGGCTTACAGAAAGAAATAGAAGACAGGTAAAGGGAGAGGCAGAGGCGTCGACCTTGTGGGTAAGGCGGTTGGCCTTGGCCTGGCCTGCTCGATATACAGTGTCAGTCGTTATAGGCTTAGCGGCAGCTCAAGACCTTGAAAGACGAGAAGCCCAAACTAGAACTCAAAGAAGCAGCTGAAGAAAGAAGACGAGTGATATGGCGTCGAGCTGCCTCTCAACGCTGGGTAGTGTACCTCCTTCTTGGAGTGGTTGGTCGAGTTGGAGAAAGCAATTTCCTTTAGCCTCAGCAAGCTCGTCATCTTCATCCTCTGCTTCATGGTTCGATTCTCGACGGCTTCGGAGGACCCAGGTGGTGTGTATGGCCCCAGATGAGGAGAAACTCACTCGCCGCAACCCTCTCGATTTCCCAATTGTAAGTATGCTCCTCCTTCCTCTGCCTGCTCACTTTCTGTACAAAACCCAATAAACAAAAATCCAACTTCTGTGGTCTCTGGAATTTGGATTGGCTTGAAATTTTTGGTGCTAATTTGTATTTGGTTTGCGTAATTGCGTTGTAGGAGTGGGAGAGGCCTAAGCCAGGGCGTAGACCTGACATCTTCCCCCAGTTCAGTCCTATGAAAACACCTTTGCCACCTCCAATGCCATATGACCCTCCCGAAGAAGACGAAGACGAGGAGGAGAAGAAGGAGGAAGAAGAAGAGGAGCAAGAGCAAGAGGAGGAATCTCCTGAGAAGATTGACCCAGATAAGAACAATATTTAATCTGTCTCTGCACTCTGGTTAAATCTGGATTGCTTCCTTTTTGTTTTACCTTCACTTTAAAGGTCCACTCAATTGATGGTCTTCTACTTGTAGTGTTTCTGTAGGTCTAAGTGCTCTCCGGCCCACTGTATGAGTTCAACGGATTATGCTATGTTTAATGAGTTATTTGGTATTGAAATTGAATGTTAATTGTTTTTGGATGAAATGTGTACCCTTTACTCGAAAACTCACATCGATGTCCATTGACACAAATACTAGTTCCACAAGACCGACTTCTTGGTGTTACAATCAGAAATTTATATTTTTGCGTATTTACATCCATTTATATAGTCTAAAATAAAGAAATGAATAAATAGTTTCTTGTGGAAAAAAATGTATCCAAACTCTTCCTAGATTCAACAAGATTCTCCCCATGCACATAGCATTTGTGGGATCCCTATTGAATAATGAATACCATCTGATGGAACGTGAAAGTAGTATCTTTATCTAGCTTCCATCACAGTCATAGATACACAATTTGATGAACCCATATCCGACCTTCCATGAGGTTGTGATGACCCAACTTCACTTCTTGAAATACAGTATGCAGGTTGTTTTGGATCAGGTAAAAACATGATATCGCTTGTAAGCATGGATATTACTTCTGACATGGTAGGTCTATCTACTGCATACTCTTGCACACATAGGAGACCAACATGAATAAATTTTGAAACTTCATCTTTTGGGCATGAGTCCATTGATGGGTCCCTTAGCTCTAGACTGTCACCTTGTTTCCATAAGCCCCAGGCCTGCAATCATTAGAGTTTTAATGAACCACATGAGTGTTAAATCACATTAGGATTAGGATATCTTTCTGATTAAATTCCATTTTTCTCTTCTTTATAACTTACTAGTTCGATAAGGCTGAGAGCAGTGGATGAAACAAAAACAGTGTTCTTCTGGCCGCTCACAATCTCCAGCAGTACAACTCCAAAGCTGTATACATCGGACTTCTCAGAGAAAATGCCATTCATGGCATATTCTGGAGACATATAGCCACTGCATAAAATTGTTACAAGTTAGGGAACATTCATATTTTGCAAAAGTAAAGATAAATGTCAGTGTCGTTTGGAAGACATTACTATGATTTCTTTTTTTGGTACTTACTATGTTCCTACAACTCTATTCGTATTTGCTCTGGACTCATTCTGTCCGAAAATTCTGGCCATTCCAAAATCTGATATCTTAGGGTTCATGTTTTCATCAAGTAAAATGTTGCTAGTCTTCAGATCTCTGTGTATGACTCTAACTCTAGAATACTTATGAAGATAAAGAAGTCCTTGTGCAATCCCTTCGATGATGTTGATGCGTCTCTGCCAATCTAAAAGATTCACTCTAGTGGAATCTGCAGTTAAAGTGGTGCGTAGTGGTCAACATAATAATCAAATATAAGATGCCAGATTAAGCAGATTAGTAGGGTTAAAGATCAGGGGGGAAGAGGGGAGTGTATGGATTTGAAAGGGAATTATGGACAAACCAAAGAGGAAGGCATCTAAGCTTGTATTTGTCAGGTATTCGTATATCAGAATCTTCTCTTCTCCTTGAATGCAACAACCCAAAAGCCGAACAAGATTACTATGTTGAAGTTCAGCTATAAGTGTAATCTCATTCATGAATTCTTCTATTCCTTGCCCTGAATGTCTTGCAAGTCTCTTTACTGCCACCTGTTGCCCATCTGGTAATACACCCTACATCATTTTTCAGTGTCAGGTATCAATTTCCCAGATAACCATTGTTTTATTTTTTATTTTTTAAATTTCCAGATATACTTAAATTTTACCTTGTAGACCGGTCCAAAACCACCCTCTCCTAGCTTTTTGGCAAATGAGAAGTCATCTGTTGCAGCCAGTATTTCAGAAAAGCTGAGCATCTTAAACTCCTGCCCTCTCCCTCTGCCTGTTTTGAGCTTGAATATGTCACGCAATCCTCGAATTTGAGATCCCAACTCAAGTAGTCCTTGCTCTTGGCTTGTTTCCACCTTGTCTGCATTCCGATAATTGCAATAGCATATAATGTACTTGCACTTGCAATTTATAAATTAACAGAAACAAAAACTTTTATCGTTTCAGCTTACCAGTTTGTTGCACGACTGCAAGTTTTCTTTTCCTTGTGTAGCAGAAATAGCCTAAAAGTAGCACTGCCACAGCAAGTATAATACCTACGATACACCATATCCACCATTTCTTCTGTGTACTTCCTTTTTCGGTAGTCGTTCCATCTACCCCAACCACAAAATTAGTTTCAAGAAGTGGTTGAGAGCTGTAGCTAATTCTAACTGTTTGTTCTTATTCAAAACAATGCCAGACATAATCGTTGCATTGCAGTGTTTTGTATCATGGTATCAAATAGCAAAAACCCACCATTACTTAATTTTCTTAGTTATCAGTTTTTGAGCATATTTCTAACTTCTGAGAAAGCTCAAAAGATATAGAAAGGATGGAAGAATGAGGAGATGCATTAGATAAACTCAGTATTGGTTTAGGCCGTACATACCTCTGCTGTTATTCGCTATGATAATGAGATAATTGACTCCAAAGTAATCATTCTGGACAAAATGTGCTCCCTTTTTGAAAAACAGGCATCCAGATCCATTGGTATGTATATTTTGGTAGCCGATACAGGTGCAATCATTCCAGCAAGTAGCGTGACAGTCGCTAAGATCTAAGTTAGTATTATTATCCTGATGTGTAAATTGAGCATCATTTAAGTAGCCTCTTGTTGGCACAAGTAGCTCAGATCCATTCCTGCATTCAGAGGGCTTCTGCTCTATGCACACTGCATCTGGGTAATACGGGTTGAACTTGCATGGACTTGTAACGGTGGTTTCCCAAGTAGTACCATTTGGGGCTAAAATAGACTGCAAGAGTTGGCCCCAAGTATTCAGTTCCCATCTTGAAAGAGTAGAGTTGTTTTTAACAGAGTAAGTGAAGTACTTTTCTTCTTCATTTGATACAAAATTGAAATCAAATAAATCAGTCCTTGTTGTCAGTTCAGGGGCCTTTGGAAAACTTCCATTTTCCCAGATCCCGCTGGTCCAGTATACAACTTCTCGCCGCCAGATGATCAATCGGTTGGTGCGACTGGGGTCCACACCAAGCCTGAACGCACCAGAAACCGGGGATTGATAACTGAACCATGAAGAAAGTGTTCGATTATGTCCAGTCTTAAGGTTCATGCCTAACTTCATTCCAGGTAACAATGTGTTGGATGGATAATCAAAACTTTCCCATAGAATGTTTCCAGGTGTTCCATCTGATGTTACTTTTCTTAGGATAAAATTTCCAGTATCCATCAAATAGGCAGTCACATTACCAGAAACTGTTTGATTGGGATCTGATATAATAATCTGCCCTCCACCATGTATGATCTTCAATTTTCCATCACTATCCAATGTAAATACTCCAGATGAATCGACAACCGGAGTTTCTGGGTTGGCCACCCACACTGCATCTGGATGATCTGGTAGTTTGCTGTACCATATTCCCAAGAAACGGTTACTGGTAATGCCGAGGTTACTTGAAGCACCAGGACTGAAGAAGCCTAACTTGAAGTGGCCATGTTGAGAGACGAGATGATCGGTGTCCTGGTCCCGGAGCTGTTCGCCTTGCTTGAGGGTATATATCACTGTTTCTGCATAAGAAGAACAAATATACCGCATGAAGAAACATGAGAAAAAGAGAAGCACAAAGCTTGTCAGTTTAGCCATCGGCCAAGTGTTTTGTGTAAATGATCTCTGTTCTCCCACAGAAGTGTTTGTAACTTGAAATAAGCCACTATGGAAGACTTTTCACCCCCCGACTTTTCTTGATTTAACAAATACATTATACATGTAATTACTTTCACTGTTGTTACACGTATGGGGGGAGACTTGTGTCCAAAATTGGTTATTCTTGCGATGACCTCAGTATTTTATTGACTTGTTCTTCATTTTTTTTAAAATGCAAGGATGGCTGTAAAAAATTATGCGAGTCATAGTGGAAGGTTCTTGTGATAGCCATTAAAGTCATGAACCGGGCCCCTGCTAATCTTATCTTAATTTCGTAGGCATACTTCTAACTGTAATTTGAATTTCCTTCATGGACCGCCACCGTGAAAAGGATGTGCGCTGCCTTCGAGGGACTTATAGCTCAATTGATAAAGAGTATCATCCATGCACCTGATGTGCTACGTTCGATTTTCCCTCTCTCAACATTGCTTGTATAAAAGGGCAGACAAAAATCAATGTAGTAACCCCAATTCTTACTAATATCTGATGAAAAATGAAACTAGTATCTTTTATCTATCTAGCTTCCACTACAGTCATAGATACACAATTTACTGAACCCATATCAAGCCTTCCATATGGTGGTGATGGCCAAACTTCATTTCTCGAAAAATAATATGCAGGTTGTTTTGGATCAGGCAAAAACATGATATCACTCGTAAGCATGGATATGACTTCTGAAATGGTAGGTCTATCTGCCGCATGCTCTTGCCCACACAGGAGGCCAACATGAATAAATTTTCAAACTTCTTCTTTTGGGCACGAGGCCATTGAGTTGTCCCTTAGTTCTACACTGTCACCTTGTTTCCACAATTCCCAGGCCTGTAAATCATTTAAGTTTTGATGCAGTGTATGAGTCTTTCTGCTCCAGTTGAAAATTGAAATTGAATGCCTGTTTTGATCTATCTATCTTTGTTAGTTACAAGTTCAATAAGGCTGAGAGCAGTAGATGAAAGGAAAACGGTGTTCTTTTTACCACTCAAAAACTCCAGCAGGAAAACTCCGAAGCTGTAAACATCGGACTTCTTGGAGAAAATGTCTTTCATGGCATACTCTGGAGACATATAACGCTGCATAATTGTAAATCCTAGAGAGCATTCATACTTGGAAAAAAAGAAAAAGAAAAAAAAAAGCAAGTGCATTTATAAATGTTACACTGCTGTTTGGAAAACATCACTATGAAAATATTTTTTCTGTACTTCCTATGTTCCTACAACTCTTCTTGTATTTGCTATGGACTTGTTCTGTCCGAAAATTCTGGCCATTCCAAAATCTGATATCTTCGGATTCATTTTTTCATCAAGCAAAATGTTACTAGCTTTCAGATCGCTGTGTATGATTCAGAGTCTAGAATACTTGTGAAGACAGAGAAGTCCTTGTGCAATCCCTTCAATGATCTTGACGTGTCTTTCCCAGTCTAGATGTTCCCCCCAAGTTGAATAATGCTCATTCAGTTTCCCAGTAAGTCCAAAAAAACAAAAAAAAACAAAAAAAAAAACTGTACGTTCTCATTTCCCCAAGAGTGGTGGGAAAAATATGTTGCCAAGAGGTGTTTCGGGAGGGAATTTCCCCGTTTATAGATGTTTTAGACTTGAATGTCCAACAATATATTTCCAAGATGTCGAATTTTCGTTCTCCCAATATCATTTGTATAAAATATCTAATCTCGTCTTTGTAATCAGTCATATTGTCAATTATTGTGCAGACATACTTGTATATTACCCCTATAGACTGCAACGTAAAGGTATTTTCTAAGCCGCCAAACTGTCAATGACACAGAAGCCTTCTCGTATTCTCGGCGTCAGATTAGAGTCTGAAATTTTTTGGAAAGTTCATGTTGTTGGTTCCATTCGGATTTTAGATCATTAGATGGGGATGAAAAATAACATTTCCCATTGATTTCAAAGTTGTACAAGTTTCTGTGTCACATTGATGAACTGAGTTCAAGAAAACAAAACTGCTCGAAGTTGGTTGAAATCTCATTTCTCTGATGATCTTTTTATAAAAAGATGAACAGAAAAAGAAAAGTTGGGTTTTGTTTGATTGAAAAAACACAGAGAGAAAGTAGGGTTCCTGGCCAATAGCGCGCGACCTTAGTTGAATGCCACCTATTGGCCAATATTTTCTTGTAAAAGTTTCAGAATATGGACGGGTAGGTTTGAATGGTTGCTGGAGATTGGCAGCTAGAGATCCTCACCAAATCACCAGTCACCCCAACCCCAATCTCAATAGCTCACCTGTGTTTCATCTCAGAATTTCATTTTAATAACTTCAAGTCCTTCTTGCTCTTCTTGCCTTGCTCACCAAAGCCATGGTATGTATATTTGATCATCAAGCAAACTCCTTTGGGCTCTCAAATTGATTTCTATTTGTAACTTTTTCCCTTTCTTTTCTGTGTTTTTTTTTTGCTTTGTGATGCAGTCTCTTACACCAGTGATGTTTAGGTCACTGATGAGGCTACTAACATCTCTAATTGGAGAGCCAGCTGCTTCAGTCTCAACCTTGCTTTACTACAGTGAGCTTCTGCCTCAGAATATCATCTTGGAAAGATTAGTTCGACATGAATTGCTCGATCGAGAAAACTATTTGTTCCATTTCCTCATCAACTTCTTGAGATGTTTTTGGTAGGTAGGAACCACCAACCATATAGACAACAATAGACTCAGTATTTCCCATAGCAGAGTCGACTTTATTTCTTATGCATTTTTGTAAACCATTATTTCTTGGTGGCTGACTGGTGAGAGTTTAAATTGTAAAATCTGTGATTTGTGATCATAATGAGATATATTTCACAGTTTTTTTTGGGTGTGTGTTGTTGGGATTTGATTTGGAGATAACTTGCCACATTCGACATCTTGTGAAGTAGTTAGTAACACAATTTTTCTTTTTATATAAAAGCGATAGTCTAAATTAGTCTAAATTAATCTAATTTACAAGGAGGAGATTTGAACTTACTTAATCCACATCTACATTAACTAACACAAAATTAACATTATACAATCCCAAATTTTTGTAGTAGCTTTGTGGCACTAGTAGTATAAACTAAACAAAATAACCGAAGTCCATGTTGAATTGCCAATGCTGTTAAAATGGAAATAGGGCTTTTTCGACCAAAAGAAAGAAAGAAGTAGGGCACCAGAAAGGTTGGGTGGGTCAAAGGTCAACCTGCCCTTTCAAAGAGGGTAAATCAACTGAATGCAAGAGGCAAGCTTTTGGTTAGACAAGTCACAAATCTATCTTCTAATGGGCTTGCCAAATTCCAATTCAGCCAGGTGTAAAAATGATGACTGGGCTAAAGTGGGCCAACCCAGGTTCATCTGTTGTAAGCTTTTGGGCCTAAGGCCCAAGTTATGAAATGGCATTTTTGTAATTTGACCTCATCATTTAAGAAAGAATTATTCATCAGAAAGGAAAAATCTTAAAATGGGTGATGCTAATCCTCAATTAAATTGGAAATGGTCTGCTCTTTAATTAGTGGTTTGCTAATTTGGGTTGCTGCTGCAGGAAAGTTAGATGAAGGGGTTGGTTGGTAGACTTAGATAGTTTTGACCCTTTTTTATTTTTTCCATTTGTTAATGGAAGTAACATGTGGGTTGCTCTTAATTTATACCCAAAACTGACAACACCAACAAAAAAAGTGTAAAAGAACATTTTATTTTCTTGATCCAATTGCAAATTGCATGCTTATCTGAATTCAAAAGGTTTATGCTACAGGCAGCAGATGTGGAAATGGAAATTGGAATGTATGACACTGCTCTTTTTCTTTTTGACTTTGCAGATGGATTTGTTTGCAACAACCATTTCAATATTGGATACATCAAACAGATACCACATTCAAGCACTTTTTATTTTTTTCAGATATAATCTTTAAATGATAGTTTAAGACACAATTATTATTATGATACGTGTATAATGAAAATTTGTTAACGGAATAAATCAGGAGGTACACCCTAAAGAATAAGATCCATTCTTCATTATTAGATGATGCAACCTATAACAGCAGCACAATAATGAAAATGATTCTTCAAGGGAGGAAAATGGAGGAGAGACGTCTGGAAATTGTAGGAATTTAGGATAAAAAAAGATCACTCACTACTAATAATGAACAATTTTCTTTTCTATTTTCAGATAAAATTCTGATCAATACGGTTGGTATGGCCGTTATCAACGGCTCTGGGCCCCTATCAATTTTTGTTTCTGTCAGACCAAAAATAATAATTTCATTGTTGTCCCATGAAAGCAATATAAAATAAAATAAATAAACAAATACACTAATAATTATTAAAAATAATAACATGACCGAAACCTAAGCACTTGAAGGTCACCACCCTCTCTGGGTCCAGCTCAGCAGATTTTATCAACTCTTGTGACACTCGTCTTTACCCACCTTGACTTGATGACTTCTCACCCCCCACCTCTCCACAACGAGACCTCAAAAGTATTCAAATCCAACGCCCACGATCTCCCCACCAGACTCTTAGCGACCGACTCATCCGCCGCACTCACCAAAACATCGCATTCTCCCCAAAATACCCTCCCTAACGTTAAAATGACCGGTTGTTACCCGCGTCAACGTCGTTACGTAAAGGTGAAAGAGCAGGGACCTTATGGTCAGAAAAGTTTTCTCTGTCCCATCAGTTTAGTGGCCAAACTGAGTTTGAAAAATGTCCGAGACCCACTGAAGGAAGCGGCTTCACAAAGAGAGAAAGAGACGTTCTTCTTCTTCATCTTCCTCCTCCTCCTCCTTGTTCTTATTATTCAAGCTCCAGCTTCGCTAATGCCCGCTCTCTCAGTCTGAGTGCTCAGTGTTCACCGAGTTGAAGAAAGAGATTGAAAAATGTTGGACGGGCTGCTCGGCCGTGGATTTGCCGCTAAATGGTTTTCCCTCAGATCCCTCTCTTTATACAATTTCATCTGCATCTCTATGTATCTACATAAATTGAAATATTAGTGTGCTTATGATATGTTTCATATTTTCTGCATGTCTTTTGTTTTGGTAGTAAATCGTTGATTAAATTGACGAAAACTCGGATCGATGTGATACGGAGGAAGAGGAACGCCACGCAGAAGTTTTTGAGGAAAGATATCGCTGATCTACTCGCCAATGGCCTTGATATTAATGCTTTTGGAAGGGTGAGATTGATTGCTCTGTCTTTACAATTTGTATTTTGGCTTTTGATTCATTGATGCTTTCTTGTTGAGTGATTTTAGTTGCAATTCCGTATTTTCTATAATCTGTTTGGTCGCCGAGAAAAAACAATATTCCTCTTCTTCTTTTTTTGCGACATTTGCTATTTGAGTTGATTATAATCTTTTGATTAAATCAAATGCACAAGGTTTATTTATTAATTGGATATACAGGCTGATGGACTAGTTTTGTTTTTGTCTATCTTGTCCACCTAAATGAAGAGTGTTATATTTGTTAAATACAGGCTGATGGACTCACAGCAGAGGTGATACTTTCGTCGTGTTATGATTTCGTGGAGCGATGCTGTGATTTGGTGCTGAATCATCTTTCAGTCATGCAGAAACAAAGGTATACCTTGTTCTTTTCTTCTTGTGCTCATCTAGAGATTGTTTGCTGCCAATATCAAGCGTTTGATTTTCTAGTCTATTTAGCATATGCAACTGTATGATGCTCTTTTTGATATCAGTCTTACCAGTTTACTTAATTTGCCAAATCCTACTGATGCAGCATTGTTTATCTTCTCTTGCTTTCATCTTTGGATTTGGAAGTCTTATACAATATAACCTTTTTCTATACATGTTATGTTCAACTTTGTGAATTATCATATTATATGATATGCACATGTGTACAATTTATGGCTGATGGTGTTAGAAGCCGCAAAAATGGGTGTAGATTTGGTTGGCATCCTTCTAGCTGGGAATATCTGTTGGGAAGATTTTGATTTGAGTAAAAATCTGTTACAACACTATCCATGTGTGGACTACTGTAATTTGATTGCAAACTCTCACCGAATTCAACTTGTATAGGGTTCTGCCTTTGACCACATCACGAATGATTGAAGTTGTTAGCTGATTCAATGTCCTTTCTCCATTATGTCTGTTAATCTAACGTAGTTCCTCTAATATTATACATTACAAAGTTATCCAAACAAATGGTTTGGATTCCTGCTAAAAGGAATGATATTACCTTTCTTGAACCTTCCTTAAATTGCATTAGTTTAAGAACAATAAAATCAAACTCAATACAATGTTTCCTTGCTGCATTATTTTCATTGTAGCGAATGCCCTGAGGAATGTCGGGAACCTGTATCATCACTGATGTCTGCTGCAGCAAGGTTTTCTGATTTACCAGAATTGCGCGACCTTAGGCAACTATTTCAAGAGAGATACGAGAATTCTCTGGAGTATTTTGTGAATCAAAAGGTAACTGTTTATTGACCTGCTCATAATAGAACTGTGTGAATCCGTAACTGCTTTAAAACTAACCAACTGAATTTTTATTCATAGTTTGTTGAGAACTTAGTTTCAAAGCCTCCTACATTGGAGAAGAAGGTTCAGTTAATGAAAGACATAGCATTGGAATTCTCAATAAAGTGGGACTCCAAGGCCTTTGAACAGAGGATGTCTAAACCTCCTGCATTTATACAGGTATGTCCACCTACTGTGTTAACACCTGTAATAGATAGAATAAAAAATCCTTAGTCAAAAGCATTGCTTTCTCAAAATTTGAAGTCACTTGAAAATTGGGACCTTGCAGGAAAAGCCAAAAACTTACGGATCTTCCCATGTTCCTGATAATAAAGGCAAATTGTCTAATGGGGCATCTGCAGTCCCAAAAGGAGATAAGCATAATTTTTTGCCTACAGAAAGGAGGCTTGATGCCCACAAATTACACAGTGACAAGGACGGTACTGTGTTGAAGACGGATGAGCACAATCATCAGACTAGGCATAGACTCGTTGGAAAAGAATACAAGTCTCTCAATGGCAGGGAAGATACGGTTGTGGAAAAAAATGGGCATGGAATTTTGTTCCAGGAAAGGCAAGAAGTTGTTTCTCACAAATATGAAGCATGGAATGGAAAGGAGGATGCTCCCCCAAAGTCAGTTGGATTGGGCAGTTCATCTCAGGCAAAAGGACAGGAAAGGCATCATGGTAGGGAGAACAATGTTCCTAAAAGAGACTGCCATGAAGCTTTACCTCATGTAAAGCCAAATGTTGCTGGATCGCATGTGAAAAGCAATGGTAAAGGCTCATTTGCTGATGACAATTATGGCGGCCAACACAATGATGCAAGATTAGCAAGTAAAGAAGAAGAAAAACCTAAAGTGAAGAATTATGGCATCCCTCCTCCATATATGAAACCTAATGTCAAAGCGAAAGGTAGAAAACACGAAACCACTTTAGGTTCTTCACATCGTAGTTCTGGCAATGATGGCATCACTAAGGATCCTGTAGCGTATAACATAGCCTTTGTTGATAATATACTGGGAGGAGCACAACCAGGATCTGATGATGAGGGTGAGAGGCGTGCTGCTGCAAAGGTTAATAATCATGATCTTGAGAAGGATCACGCTCATCGGGATGATGCATCTAGCAACCACATACCAAAACCAAGATCAGCTAGGAGGAGACACTCAAGATCACGTTCCTCTCACAATGATGCCGGAAACAACGAAGATGCAGAAGTAGCAATGAAAAAATCCAGAAGCAGGAGAAGGGATGAGACAAGACGAGGCCTGCAACTGTTGTTTGATGATGAGCACGGTAAGAAAGATGAAGAAGAGAGGAGAATCGATGAACTGCTGATTCATTACAGTAAAAAGCCATCCAATTTTGAACCAGAAATGTCAAGAAGAAAGTCAAAAAGTCGTCATCCACATCATGGAGGCACTGGTGTTGGTGAATCCCCAAGGCACGAAAGCAGAGATGAGTCAGAAATGGCAACCCCAGCAAGATCGGTTTCCCTTCCTAATAAACATAGTGGTCCATCAGAGGCAGCCAAAGTATATGCTCGGGCGGTTTCCTTTCAACCAGATAGGTCCAACCCAGCTCGGCATGTGCATCCCAAGTTGCCAGACTATGAGGATTTGGCTGCCCAATTTGCAGCACTAAGAGGAAGGTAGCGGGTAAAGCAATCAGAATTCAAAATCCGCTAGATGGTAACCATTGTTATCTTGTTGCTTGTGTTTCACTGAGTGGCTATTGTGTTGTCTTGAAGAAAGTTAACACGACTAATATCGATTGCTATAGTTGAGTGGCACTGTCGCACCCCAGGATTGGTCTTTTACTGAATCTGCTGAATCATCATTGTAAATCATCGGCTGAATCATCATTGTAAAAGTTGTAACAGTGTCTGCTGCTTCAATTGATAGAGATACTAGAATCTGACAGGGACTTGAAAATTGAGATTGAGAATGCTTTGTTGTTGTATGATGTATAACAGCTCCATTGTCATAAATGAATTTTTCTTTCTTTTAGTGATTACAGAATGGGTAATTTCGTTTGCACTACAGGACAAAGAGGTAAATTTGTAATTATACTAAGTGTTTGCCGATTGTCATGGGATTCGAAGGTAACTGTCAAATAGGTTCATATATTGTAATAATGGTGTTAAACTTAGTACCACCACCCAAATTACGGTTATGACCTTGACTGTCAGAAGGAAAAGCCTTGACATTCCCCATGCCTTTTGCCCTTTCTAGATTCGCATCCCATGCCCTTTCCTTGTCAAAGGTAACGTACTGTTTCCCGCCAAAAAAAGCTTCACACCCTCCAATATAACACAGGACCCTTTTACTGCCTCACACTCCAGTCTAACAGAAACAGAGAGAACAGAGAGAGATGAAGGGCACATCCAAGGTGATAATGGGGGCCACACTGGTAATGGTGGTGAGCCTTGCCATAGTGTTGGGCTTAATCTTGGTGCTGCTAGCTGAGCTCTACTGTTCCCTCCTACTTCGCCGGCGTCAGCTCAAAACCAACACCTCCAACCCAAACCTCACCGCTGATGCTGCCGACTCTGCAGCCACCACAACCTCTTCTCAGCAGCCCTCATCACAGCCTCAAGATCACTCAGCTGGCCCTCCTCTCAGCAGCTTTCTAGGGGTTCTTCGTGCTCCAAGAAGCTTCCTTTTCCCATCAGTTCCTTGCAAACAAGACAACGCAGAAACAAAGAAGCACCATACTCACCTTCTTCACCAGGTTTTTGACATCCCGGTCCCAAACCAAGAAATATTACCAAACACAACCCCCTGTCATATTGGGGTCATGATATCAAGCCCATCCCCATCAATTTCTTTTGTGACTTCACCGCAGCCAACCCAAGAAGACAAAATTCAAGCTGGTAATAGCAGTCCTGGTGCTCAGTGTAATGCGAAAGCTGCTGGTGGTGGTGGTGGTGCAGAGCATTTTGTGTACATTTCTAACCCCATTTATGACAATGATGAAGCAAGCACCAGGCACAGTGGAGGAGAAAACAACACTCCCTTTGAAACTCCAGAGACTTCACCTTCAAGACTAGAAATGGGAGGGGGTTCTTCTTCTTCTTGCTCTGGAGAGGATGAGGTTGCCCAACCAACCCCTTCTGGTCCCTCAAGCCCAACAACCACACCTCCTCTAACTCCAATGAAGAAGCTCCCTGCAGAGGCTTGCTCTGTTCCTCTCAGAGATGCCAGGTCATTAGGCACTTCAGGTAGTGATTCCAATACTAACAATGGCCTCTCTTCTTCTTCATCAGGTTCTCCTTGTACTTCTCCTTCATGGTGATTAATGGTTAATTCTCCATGCCATAATCAGGAGAAACAGTTTAGTTAGAGCTTTAGTTTTTAATCTTTATTTTAAATTGTATTTAAGAGGTGGGTGGGTTTTATTTTTTTCTGTTTGGTGATTTGTAATGGGAATGGTAAAAATGAGCTGGAAAGAGGCAGAGTAGTGTACCCAGATCAGCTTTTTTCACTGCATGCGTGGCCATGGCTCGTCCACCCAAGCCAGCCCATGCCACTTGAATTTCCAACTCTTTCTTTCTTTCTCTCTGAACCTGCAGAGCAGAGAGACAGAATTGCTTTCCTTGTTTTCACTTGGGTTTTTAGTAGTTTTTGGGAAAGCAGTTTTATCGCATTTTCTATCTTAACATATTCACCTTTACAAGAAACTTTTAGTTTAAGTGTTTAAGAGCAGTTAGTCTTGCATCCGAGATTCTAAGATCAGTTCTCCATTTTCGGTTCTAAGTTCGGTTCTCCGTTCTCCAATGTCGCTTGCACAAGAATTTTTTTTTTTAAAAAAAAAAAACATATTCACCTTTGGTTTTGGTTTTGTTTTTGTTTTGGGATGGTGAGAATGGCACGTGAACTGTCAAGGGTGGACTTACAAAAAATGAAGAAAGAAACAAAAACCAAGAGGGAAAAAACATCGAAAATAAATCTCTCTGTTTTTAAGAGACCTCGAGTTCAGATAACTATGCATTGAAGCTTAAAATACACAAAAACTCTCTTTCTGTGTCACCTGCCCTTGCTGAGGTCTTTGTCCACTTTGATGAGGACGAGACCTTCTCTCTCTTTGGTTTCCATGAGGGAGGAGAGGAGAGCTCTATTAGGCAAGAAGCTTCATTTTCTTCACACTGCACTGCATTTAATACAATATTGAATTTCGGCTTTGGCTTTAGCTATGGCTTTGGCTTTCAATGCCCCAAACTCTGCCAATATGCCCTCAAACAGCTGACTTTCAAGGCTACCATGGAGGATTTAGGACCACCATTGACAATATATTTATGGTGTCTATTTCTGCATATAACACACACACACCCACCCACACACACACGCATTTCAGAAATCAAGAGTAGATTGCTTTATTGGCCATGCCACGTTGCATTTTGCTTCTCCATATTATGTTCCACAATCACTCTTGAACATCAAATGAACATAATGAAATAATTCTTATAATGTACATAACTAAAGAAAATTAATATTTGTAAAGCGCGATTCTCAGAGCTCGCAGATGAACCATGTCCTTGATCATGAGCCAGGATTAGTTAGTTTCTCCATCTTCTTGAACCATGATGTCCTTGAACACAGATGAACCTGTAATCATACAAGTATATGTTTGTTGCTTCTGGGAAAAGCAAAAAAAAAAAAAAAAAGAAAAAAAGAATCATATTAAAGAATCTATTGAAGACTTGATTTGAAATGATAAATTTGATGCGCAGAAGAAAGTTGCATACCGGCATCATCAAGAGCAACAAAACATTCTCCTGCTGTTTTGCTGTGATCTGCTATGCAATTTTATCCCAGTTGGACGAGAAGGGCTAGCTTTAGCCAACTTTTTTGCTGCAAAAAGACTTGCTTTCATAAGCATGGTAAAGAAGATCCGGGATTTAAACAATTTGCATGACATATGAAATAGGGGTGTACCTATTTCATAAAAGAGCTCATTGACATTCTGTGCAGTTTTGGCAGATGTTTCAAGAAAAACCAAGCCATTTTCCTTGGCATATTGCTCACCTTCCTGCAGTATCAAACAGAAAAAGTAGTCATTTGCAAAACAATCTAAGAATCAATAAAAATATAGTTTCAGATTCTGTTATAAATCTAACAGGTGTGCCTTTCATTGTACTTGTATGAATATGAAAAATGACCAAAAAGGAACATGGGATGGTGAAGAGTGAATACCTCAAACCCCACTTTTCTCTTCTCTTCCAAGTCAGCCTTGTTACCGGCCAAGAACATTATTAGAGTTGGATTTGCTGAGATCAAATAAGGATTTGAACAAAATTTACTTTAGCTTGAAACAATATTGAAATTCACATGAACCAGAAAACACTGATCAGACTCCAAAACTTTTCAAAAAGTACAAAAACTGTCATGCACCTTGTCTTTGCAATTCTTGAACCCACTTTTTTGCTCTCACAAATGATTCCTGCAGCCAGAACACCACATATTGAACCAGGCATATTCTAAGAGAAATCTTTCTGTTGCACAGCAGACATATTATGAAGTATCTCTGCTTCAGGAAGAATGAAAAGCGAAAAACTTCATGCAGACAGCAGATAAACTTAGAATGGCAGCATTAGAAGACACGTGTACGAACATGAATATGTGAAAAGCTAGCAACAAATGTGACAAACATTTAAGTTCATTGGCGATCTTTCAAGGCATTCTGTGTGTGACAAACATGAACATGTGAAAAACTAGCAACAAACGTAAGGATCGAAACCCTGTTGGATATTTTAGTTTAGTTACCATACCATGCTTGTGATATCATACACCACAACAGCTGCAGCGGCACCACGGTAGTACATAGGAGCCAGGCTATGGTACCGTTCCTGACCCGCAGTGTCCCATATATCAAATTTGATGGTAGCTTCATTTAGTGACAGAACCTGAGTGAAGAAAGCTGCTCCAATTGTTGATTCCTGCAGCTTACACATGTTAGAGACCAAGAACTAATAATGCTACAATTTCTACAGAGAAAGATTCTATATATATTCAAAGTGAACCTGGTACTCCAAAAATTTTCCTGTCACAAATCTCAATACCAAGCTTGTCTTCCCAGTTCCCATGTCCCCAAGAAGTACCTGGGAAAAAGCAATGATAAAGCCAATTAATTGACCAAGATGAACTCCTCTTGCTAGTTCTCAATGCTAAAATATTTTGATGGAAAAAATGTAACAATCCAAACAATCTAAGAACCAAGACTTTTTCAGAAGGTAATTACTTATATGGGGGATATACAAATTCTGAATTCAGATAGATAAATTTGAAAAAAACATATAATCATAGCATCATAGATGCTGCTCATCAAGTGAATTACAATCAGCTAAGCATTCAAATAGAAACAAGAAGTTTAAGACATCAACTTCTACTCCTCAAATCTAGGCTAGGCATATTTCAAGTGATCTGTGATCCTCCAAGAAAAAAACTCAATTTATTTCCCTGAATTACAAACCAAACACACATATATATATATATATATATATATAACATATGACATATACATAAAAAGAAACTAGTAATTAAGAGTATCCCATTTCATGCACACAAGTAAAGTGAATGAAAGAAAATATAAAGGAAGACATACCCACCAGCTTGGCTTGTATGTTCTTATTGCCTGTTCTCGCCATGGATCGTATCGCTTAATCACTGCAGCTTTCTCAAGTTTCAGGGGAAGCCAGGAAGAGATAAGAGTTATGAGTTTGAAAGTGAAAACAAAGCAAAGGCACCAATGAGATGAGGAAGCCGGGAGAGAAAACAAAACAAAAGACCATTTACACAAAGCTTTCCTGTTGGTTTTTCTGTTTCCAGGGAATGGTGAAGCACTTGATTGGCATTTGACCACCAGGAAAAACGCATGGAAGAAGGAAGATTTGAATTGGCAATAGCATTTCAAACTGACTGGTAGTTTTGTTGGTTGACTGGTAGTTGTTTGCTAGCTGCCTTTTTTTGTCTACTTTCTTCTTTTCCATTTACATATGCTTTGTTTAAAGGTTGCTTTCAGTACACAGGGGGATCAAGTCACTGTTTCCACCAACATATGAAATTCATGAATCATCAACAACATTATCCCACTTTTCTTAACCCGTACGACATGCCGTTTGTGGGAGCATATATTTTCGTCTCCAATCAGGGCACGCCACGTGGAAAAGAAGATAATCTCTTAAATTAATTAATTAAACCAGTTTATCTGGCTAATTAATTAATTGGAATAAATATCTTAATTAATATTTAAAGAGATAATATCATTAATTCAGATATTATCCTAATAAAGAGAAGATAATATCATTTAATTCAGATTTATCTTCTTAAAAAGAGATAATATCATTAATTCAGATATTATCAAGTCCGACTCGATCTCTACGAACTTGGGTAGAGAATAAACTCAGCATATTCTCTACGAAACTCTAGCCCCGAGGCTTCTATAAATAGATGACCTCATTCATCATTCAAAGTACTTCAAAAAATCTACATCTAAACCTACTCCACCACACACGGCTCCAGCCGCCCGGCTCCTACAAACATTTGAACTAAATTAGGCATTGGAGATTAGGCATTTGAGGGCCTTTGGCCAACACTCCCAGGTGTGGTCTATTTACTACAATACTTCCGGGTGTGGTCTATTTACTCCAATCTTTTTTACAGGAATTGAGGAATCGAGGAAGAGAGAGAAGAAAGATCGAAGGTTGAAGGATCTCGAAGAGAATATTCTTCCGCGAGATTATTTGCACAAACACCATTCATATATCGTTCATTTGCATTTAGGCTATGATTTTTGGACCTTATCAAACCAAAAATTTGAGTTACAACATGCTCTACGAGTACCAAAACATGTAATTTGCCCTTTCACTTTTTTTTTTTTTTTTCTCAGAGAAGAAATTAAATACACAGAATCTGAAGGAGCCAGCCGACTTGCTTTGTTGAATTCATCTACTATCTTTAAAAAACTGAAATATTGGTCACCGTCATTTAACGAAAACGAAACTTGTGGAATTGGGTTTCTTGAGGAGGAAGGTGTTAGGTACCACCTCAATCTTACAATATTACAAGGTTTAATTTTTTGGATCATTTTAATTTATACATATTGAAGATATGTTTAGAGTTTAGTCCTCTGGTTCGTCAATTGATTCTATAGTAAGTGTTAATGCAAGTTTAATGAAATTCGTCTCTTTGATAAAATAAAAAAAAGAGATTGAAGAGATGTTTGTATACAATACAACTAGAAGGATATGCTCTAGAAAAAATAAATAATAAATAAAAAACTACAAGGATATATATCCAAGTTGTTATTGTTTTATGAAATAAAAACTTTTTTTTTATACCCTGAAAAATGGGGCTTTTTTTTGTTTTTGTTTTGGGAGGGGGGGAGGGGGGGTTTAAAGTCCATCACACTATTTATCTTTATCTTTATCGTTTTTGAATGGGATAAAGACTATCCTACTTTAACTCGCAACATGTGGCAAATTGAGTACAATGATTGGTATCTTGGTCCCATTTCATTGTCTTTAATCATTAATCAAATTCAATGATGACGCAGGATAACAGCTTCCAGCACTTTCTTGACATTTTTGGAGAAACAAAGACTAATTGGAGCTTCTCTGAAAGTTTTTTTTTCACTTGAGCAAGCATTGAGATGTTTTCCCCTTCTTTTTTTTTCCTGAACGAAGAATAGTCATGGCTAAAATAAAATGAATTCTACACATTCATAAGACTGGTTCAGTTTTGCAGGAACATATGAAGTCATGATCAACCCACATACCCACATATCATCAGTAAGAGCTCATGGCTAAGATATATACAAAATGATCAGAAAGCAACAAAAAGCTCTTACACTTGGCTACATTGGGAGGCCAAACCTTTTGACTTAGGGAGAAAGCAGATGGACCATCTGCTGTACACGAAAAAATATTATATTTAAAAAAAAAAAAAACCAAAAGAGCAAAACCAGAAGCAGAATCTATACGTGTGCAATGAGCCACATAGAAAAAGATGATCATGATCCCTCCTCAGCTCTCACATGGAAACCTCATCTTCAAAGGCTTTTTAATTTGTATATATATATTTTTACAAAGTTTATGCTATTTGCGTACAACCATTATTACCATAATCCTTCCAAGTGGGGTAGATTATGGAATCTTTAGTTACTCTATTATCTTCTTTAACACTGGATTTGTTTAAAATTTGATCAGATAATGACCCCCTCCTCTGTTTTAGATGTGACTTAGACCATTCTAGCCTACAGAGTTTGAAGGGTTACATAACTCGTGTAAAGCATCGGTTGGCTCTTAACAACAAACAAATTTATCCATTTTGATTTTCGGTGTTAAACAATATCTTAAACATACAAAAAGTGAGTTTTCTAATTTGAATTATGGCATCCGACACCGGTTGTTACGTGTCATATTGTCAAATAAGTTGGTAAACAAATTGGTGTTCGTAACATTAGAGATAGTGAAGTCGGTTACACTAGGGACAAAGAGGGAGGAATCAAAGGGCACAACTTGATTGGCTTACTTGTTCTGGCCTCACACCTCTTCGAGGATAAAATCTATTTTTCTTCTTCTCTTTTCTATAAATATTCACAAACCCAATTGCCAATAAATTGCCAACAAAGAGTTTCTTTCTTTCATATTAGTTCACACACATATTCTTCACCAACAAGGCATGGCCTCCCATGGCAGTGGCATGACAGTCTCAACTTCTCCAAAAAGTGGTGGCAACGCAGAAGCTGCAGCAATTTCACCAAAAGGAGGCCAATGCTTGTGCTCACCAACAACTCATCAAGGATCGTTCCGGTGCCGGTTTCACCGGTCCCAATCATCGGCTTGGATGAAGCGATCAAAGTCCATGCCCACCAATAATAACTCTGTGGCTTCTTTCTCTCCCAAGTCAGTACTTGAGTCTACTTAGTTAGCAACATCTAAGTCCCCAAACAAAACTATATTGTATAAACAAATAGGTATAAAGCAATATTCTCTCTGTTTGCTGAATTCAGGTGTGTTACATATATAAATTCTATATGAATTATGTATTACAGTTTTAATGTATGTGCAGTTGCTGAATGTTTTACACTAATATAAAACATTGACACTGTCTCTCTTCTCTTGTTTCTGCTCAATGGAAGCATCTTTCTACCCTCTCAAAAACAAATATTTATGCGGAAAGGCAAATGAGTTTGCATCAAAATCTTTTAAAGTCGATTGATAACAAAAAGTACTTGAAATTTTATTTGCACAGAGTACTTGGCGACTCGTTGTAGATAATAATTATGTATGGATAATATTGGTTTTCCCCTCCTTTTCTTTTCTTATTTCTTCTTGTCCATATGGATGAAGGAATTCAAAATTGTAGAGAATTATCAAATTACGGAATTTAGATATTCATTCTTTAAATTTCTGTCAATTAATAATTTTAGTGTTCTGGTTATGTGTGTCAAATTTTGCAAATGACAGAAATTATAGTGAAAACGAATTCCTGCTTGAAATAATAGAATTTGCGAAATGACCACTCTTTTGCCAGAAATTAAAATCGGGAATCTTGATCTCCAATTTCTACGATTTTTTTCGCGTGCCAATTAATAAGTTCCGTGTTTAAGTTGCCAAACAATGAAAATATCAATTTCTCCTCTTCAATTCCCGACTTTTAGCTAAATCCCAAGTTATTTTCCTCCATCCAAACAGAGGGTAATGGAATATCTGATATGAGTTTTGTAAGGCCTGTGATTTTACTCGTTTTTATATCAAGTGAATATGCAGCAATAGAAACCCTGATTTTCATAACCAATAATTAGATGGCTCCAATAACGAAAGTAGAACAATTATCTTATCCTATGGTCGAATCTGGAATCGAAGGTTACGTGCCGAAGCCGATACAGATATTTGCTATGTGTCACATTCTTTCCATGTCAAACATTCTTGGATTTACATTGAATTCTTTGAAACGTGTGTACCAGTCCATGAAAAATACATCCATTTATTGGAATTTATATACCACACACCAAATATTCCACCCAAATTTAAATCTATTTATTCTTTCTACGCATAGTAATTGAAAGTTCTATTGAAAAGGATGAGTTTAAAAAGTCCAAAACGATATATTCACAAGCAGAACAAATTTGTTCCACATAAACATGTGGTGAGCAAAAATGAGAGCTAAAAGAAGAGAGAGCACTCATTCCACAATTTTGAGCCAATGCAAAATGACTGTTCCAGCCCATCAAAGTTATGGGTGGTTTGGCAAGTAACGCACAAATTTGTTCTTCGGAGTTCAGATAGAGGTCGTGGTTCAACTATTGGATTAATAAATACCATTCAACTAAACAGAATAATGCTTATCTTCAAAAAATACAGAAATGCTATACATATTTAGTGTTCAGATTCACAGCATCACCCAATTTCCATATCTAATGTTCAGATTCATGACACACAAACTTCTACGTAGGTTAGCGTATGTAGTGGATATGTCCAATCACTTACTTCAAGGGCATGGCTCAATTCTCGTCTTCAGCCTCTTGTTAGAGCAACCAGGAGTGGTACTCAGACTCCTGGCCCAATTGGTCTGGTGGAGTCACCCTTTTTCGTACGAGCATTTCTATAGTGGGGTACTTCCTCTTACGGCCGCCCCTTGGCCTTGACCGGAATTGCTCATCAGCCTCTTCAAAATCCCCCTGCAATTCAAAGCAATAATGTCCCACATATGAACTCATAATGTGGCATTGCCTGGAAAGATGCTTATCCCAAAATCCAACAAATGAGGGTATTGAATTATGTGTAAGAATAATACTCACATATGCATAGACATGACGTCCAGTCTTCTCATGCTTATCTCTCACATGCTTGTATGCGAATCTCACGCCACAACCCGAAAAGCTACAGACAAAAGGTTTATGTTCAAGGTGTACTGCCTTGACATGTTGATGGAGATTTGATTTCTGCAAATGTATAAGCAAAATCAGAAATGGAAACAATAAAAAAACAAACAATGGCAACGCAAAGAATGCAAAACTATTTTTTTTCTTTCCAAAATAATGAAATCTGTTTGTTCTTTATGTGTGTACATAAACCCATTAAAAGTCAAGTCAGTAACTCACAGTTGAAAATGTGTGAAGACAACCCTTATAACTGCATTTAATTCTCTCCACTGAAGCACGTCCCCCTTCATGCGTGCAGAGATGCCGTTCGATGTTCCTTTTCAGCTTCTTGGTCCCACATATCTCACAGGTGATATGTTGGTGGCAGGACTGAATATGGGCCTTAAGGCATTTCTGATTAGAAAAATATTTCATACAGCCAGGTTCAGAGCAGAATGCTTCCACTGAATCCAGCTTAACTACACACATAAAAGGATATATTTAGAGTTTGCATTAAGCATACGCCAAAAACTTCAACAAAAGCACATCCCCTCATTTTCAGAAAAATTTGTATCTTACACCATTATTCACCACTGACGCACTCACACAAGGCAGAATACAAAAAGAAGATCAAATTCAGAAATGAAAGCTACCATGAGAATTCTCATGCTTCTGCAGCTTTGAAGCAAATTTGAACACCTTTCCACAATCCTGGCATACATGCTGCTTCTGACCTCCAACATTAGCCAAAGGATCATCCTCATTGTGGAGTTCTCTCACATGCCTCCTCATGTTACCTTGGGAAACAAACCCACGATTACAGTTCTCAATCGGACACTTAAAGAGTTTCCCTTGGTGCTGAAGAAGATGACGATTTAAGTGGTCCTTTCTTCTGAAGCTGGAACGACAATCATCCACCAAACAAACGTACGGCCTCTGTAAAGAATAAGCTAAACGAATTCAGGAACCAATAACCATAGTTTCAAAATACAAGTGAACAAGCATTCAATTCTAACTGAACAGTACGTGATTGGGGCTTGCTTGATGGAGCTTCTCAGGAGGTCTCCCACCTGGTACTGGTCCATTCAAGTCAAACCCTTGCGCATTTTGGAGTTCTTTGTGTGGGATCCAATGCTCCACGTTGTCCAACAGATACTTCTTTCAAATGCCGATTCCTGCAAAACTTATAACTTCAATTGATGCAAATACTACAGAAACCTCATCCAAAATGTACAAAATAAGCTAAAAGGAATTCACGAACGAATAACCATATAATTTCAAAGTGCACATGATCAAGCATTCAAACCTCAAACCGAGCAGTTCGTGATTGAGGTTCACTTGATGGAGCTTCACAGGAGGTCTCCCACCTGATACTGGTCCAGTCAAGTCAGAAACCACTCGCATTTTGGAGTTCTCTGTGTGGGATCCAATGCTTCACGCTATCCAAAGGAAGGATAGTTCTTAAAAATGTTGAATCCTGCAAAATTTATATCTTCAATTGATGTGAAAATTACAGGACCTTCATCCGAAAAATAAGGAAAGCTATGGACACAATCAGCTGTTATGAAGCTATCAAACTAATCAGTAGCAATATCGTCAGACGAGTACTATACAAGCTGCCGCTGGTTTCCTTAACACAACTTCAGACACCAATACTATGGAAAAATGTGAAGGTTTATTAACAATTTGAAGTTAATAGCAAATAATACCTCAAGGGAATGGCTTTGCATGTGTTGCTTGAGATATGCAGGTTTTTTAAAAGTAGCACCACATTCTTGGCAAGTATTGGATTTTTCCCTCTCTCTTTCCCCATCAGCCTCTTTGGCCATTTCCATCTCTTCCTGTAGCAAAAGTAACCAAATCATAAGTAAAAATTTAAGATAATCAATCTGAAGACAACCCAGCTTCAAATTTGGTTTAAAATACAAAAACCAAATGAACCCACAACAGTAAATCCCTCAAATTCGAAAACCCAATTTATAAAAATTCATAATTGGACAATAAAAAACCAGACTTAAAAAGAATGGACTGAAACCTTGTGGTGAGTGAGCACGTGAGAAGCAATCAGGGTCTTTTTGGACCTGCAGATGCCGCAGTACTCACAATAATATCGCCTTATATCCCTGAAAATAGGTCCTTCCTCCTCTGCTTCCCCTATACCCATTGATTTCTCGCGCTTTCTCTCAACTCTCACCCGCCAAAATCAGCAACAACGACAACCGACGCTTGGTTTGCCTTCTGAGATGTCTGCTTCGCGGCTAGGGATTTCGTTTTCTTGAAGAAAAACTATTTACCACTCCTCGTTTTGCCACGTCCACTCCAAAATAAGAGTGGACCAACCGTGGACGACTCAGATCCTGCCACGTAATTTACGGCCCACCACATGACAAGTCAAACCGGTGCATATCATTCAACAACACAATATTTTACGTACGAAAATAAAACGAACCGTTTGGCCGCAGCGAATTAAGACTTTAACTCTGTGCAGTCTTGTGTCTTTATCAGTTCCAACAAAAAATGGCCTCCAAGGGCGAGTCTGTATACTATGCTCCGATCCCATCCGACCCGACCCACACCCAATCCCAGCAAACCGTCGTCGTTTTAGCTCCTTACCGTCCCAATCCTAACTACAGGAGACGACGTCGTCTCCGCCTCTGCTTCTCAATCACCGCCTCCCTCCTTCTCCTCTCCACCGCCATCTTCCTCCTCTTCCCCTCCGACCCCACCCTGCAACTCGTTCGGCTCAAACTCAACCACGTCAGAGTCAACTCGTCCCCCAGACCCACTCTCGACCTCTCCTTCTCTCTGACCATCAGAGTGCGAAACCGCGACTTGTTTTCTTTGAACTATGACTCGCTCCGCGTCACGGTGGGGTACCGTGCGAGAGAGCTAGGGTTTGTGAGCTCCGATGGAGGGCGTGTGAGGGCCAGAGGGTCGTCGTACGTGAACGCCACGCTCGTGCTGGACGGGCTTGAAGTCATCCACGACGTGTTTTACTTGCTTGAAGATTTGGCTAGGGGTGTAATACCCTTTGATACTGATACGGAGGTGGAAGGGACTTTGGGGCTCTTTTTCTTCAAAATTCCTATCAAGGTAAACTTGCTCTTGATTCAATGTAGAAGCTTTTAGTTGGTATTGATTCTATCTGATGTTTGCTTGGAACAGTAAAAGTTAAAGATTGAATTTTGCATTGAATCCGTAAACTTGTCAATTTTTTGAACAAAGTTGCAAACTTTTTGTTGGTGAAATGGTCTTCGTATCTGTATGAAATTCAGTAGGCTGAGTTTTACTCGATGTCTTATGAGAGAGTTGGGGGGGTTTATGTGTAAGAAGTGTTGCATCTAGCTAAGATTAGCTTCACACAATGTGGTTGTTTTCATTTTGTTGATTAATTTCTTCTTTGATGTTCTGGAGTTCGTAGTGTGTATGAGTTTATGTCAATTTAAGTTAATCAGTCATTTCAAAATTGAGTGAATTTAAAGAACGGGTACCCTTCAATTTGTGATATATGCATTATAGATTGGTGCACAGCCTGTTTACACCCAAATTATTTCGTCTTGGATAAGAAAAGTAAAATCTTCTGTTCTTTCATACCCTGTAATATTCCTATCTGCTGGTGGATTTATCACTCTGTAGAAAAATTACATGTGAAATGCTGCAATGTAATAAGGATGAGTGGCTGAAGAGGCCATTGATTATGGTGTGATCCGCTTTCTATTTGACCCTTCTATCATATGCATGTTAGTTTCGATGTGAATTCTTTCATTGGCAATTTTTTCTAATTGTGATCACAAATGTTCATCAGGCAAAAGCATCATGTGAGGTGTATGTAAATACAAACAATCAGACAATTGTTCGTCAGGACTGCAGCCCTGAGGTGAGGATCCGATTTCTTCTTTCTTGTGGCTAGTTTGAAATTTCTGCAAAATCTCTATAGCAGTATACATTTCTACTTTGTATCCATTTTCTAAGTCAATTGCATGCATTGGGAAGCTGTTTCCTCTGATACAGCGAGTCCCGACTGATTGATATAGTTTTCACATTTTTCTTGCTGTGTATTTATAATTACAGTCCTAATTGTTTGGGCAAGTTTAGGTTCTTTGGCTATACCCAATTAGTGTAGAGGCTTAGGCCTCGTTTGGTGCTCCAGATTGGATTGAATTGGATAAGTCCCTAAATCTAAGTTATATTGAAGGAGGAAATGACGGTAGAGGTGAATGACTTTCCATGTTAGGGGGATTAGGAGGGATTAGTTATAAGGTGTTGTTATCCTACCATTTTGTGGGGATTAGATGGGATTAGATGGGATAAGTTTTCTTCTTCAACCTTCAACTTGATCAAAGAAATGTTCATTTCTTCCTTAAACATGCTTTAGCTATAGGGAGTATCCAATCCAATCCAATACTGATCACCAAACATGGCCTTAGTGTCATATATGGGAAGCTGGGTTTGCACCAGTTCCCCAAAAAGGTGACATTTCATTTGGTATTTTACATCAACTAAGTCGTTGTTATAAATCTTGCAGTGAAGCGGTTAAGATCAAGGGACTGTAAGTGCAGTAGAATCTGTAATTTGGGAGCTAAATGTGAATGACAGTTCCAACAACTCCCTGTCCATGTGCATCATCAAGTTCTCACTGATCACAACTACTATCAGCATGTAGAATGCGAGAGAGCAGTGTGCTTATATACCAAAAGTCATGGAAAAGGAGGATTCATTTTACTTGTATTTAAATTACAGGGAATATGGAGTAAAGTTCCCTTGAGGAGATATCTTTTATATATATATAAACTTGTTTTATCAGTGTAAATTGGTTATCGGAATCGAATTTGGAATTGAAACATGTTAATTTGTGAATGTCGTTTTCATAAACACTAGAGGCCATCAAATGCAATAATGAAACATGTCAACATTGGAATATTAAAAATTGGTTTTGGACGGCAGGGACATATAAACATATATTCTTTTCCAACACGAAAGGTCTCTCAATTCGAGAGATTACTGATTGATTTGTGTGTTTATATTCTAATCGAATTCTTTGACTAAATGAAGACGGTAATGATGCTTCATCTCGATGCATAGTATGGTAAATTTTAAACTTGAACTGGACTTTCCACCGGAAATTTTTTTATTTTTTATTTTTTAAAATTTAACAAACTTGGTTTTGAAGAAGAAATTACAGCATATAGAAAGGACGTGATGTTGATTATATGCGTGATTAATTCATACACCCATATATATTTATGCAAATCATCCTTCTCTTCTTAATTTGTACACGCTTTGCAGGCTTATAATTTGGAAGTAATTAATTAGTGGAGCTGTTTTTTCTCACAATCCGACCAGTACCCCAGACATACCCAGCATGGTGTTGCCTGCACCGAAACGAGCCCGGATGCCGGGTCGGCGAGCACAGGCACTGCCTTGTCGGGCCACCGCTGCCACCTCTTCTACCACCACCACTAGCAGCCTCCTCTTCGACTCTCATGCCTGCAGCAGCAGCGGCATGCAAATCCACTGACGTCTGAATCTGAACCACCGCAGGACCCTGCAGAAGAAGCCATCTGCCATGGTGATGCAGCAGCGCCAAGTCTCTCAGCCTAACCAAACTAGGCACACCTGGGTGAGGCTGACACATAATAATTTCTTACTGTCTTCTTCTTTCCGAATTCTCCTCTGCCTCAAACCTGAAACTGAAAGCTACAGAGCATCATATAGCTAGGAATTAATTAACAGGAGGAGGAAAATTAATATTTATAGCAGAGAGGAGGGAGGGAGGGTTGGCTAAGTAAAGTTATTTGGCATAAAGAGGTAGCTTTTTAATTGATGCCCAGGAAAGCTATTTCCTTTTAGATGCTTTAATTCTTGACGAGGCAGGCTTTTGTGTTAATGTTGTGTAATTCTTTGTGTGTGTTAAGTTTAAGGTGGAGATGATGGAGAGAGGCCAGCCAAACCAGAGCTACACATGTCCACATCATATGCTCCATGGACTAACAAAATCAAAATGCTAAAGATAGAGTGGTTTCATTTCCAACCAGGGTTAGATGCTGCCTCTGTTTTGCCACGTCCCTTTGATTCTGCCAGTTGGACACAAGTACATGCTAGTTTTGGCTCAGACGGATACACCTGTATTGTGCTGAGTGGCGGCAATATGTATGTATATTTATACAGTCTTATGAAGGGAGACTCGAACACATAACCTTAAGTGCATGAATAACAATTATTAACTAGTTGAGCTACAGATATCTGCAATTTTAGCACCGAGGTTTTGTATGTTCTAAAGTCAGGCAGTTAGCTAGCATATTTATTAATTGTGGGCACTAGTTACTTGCTGATATGCCTGCATGGCTGGTTTGGGAGACCTAAACAGAGGATTTAGGTAGGTTTATGACTATGATGGGTTAATTAATGTTGCTAAGTTTTTGCTTGGGGAGAAATCTTCAACATGAAGGAAGGGATTTTGGTGGGGTGGGGAGTGAGTTAGGCTTTGGCTGGCTTTGGAATCGTGTGGCGTTCCTAGTCAGATTATATATTCACCTAATTAAATGTCTTGCCTTTTCTTGGATTGTAGCGAACAGCTTGTGTGGTGCCACGTTTATCACAGTCAGGCCCTGTCCCTGTGCACATATATCCAATCCAATCTAGCAGTTTGCCATTTTGGAAATATTACAATAAGCAGAGGACAATTCAATTGAAAATTTGAAGCAGAAAATAAGTTTTTTTTTTCCTTTATTAAGAATAAGAAGACAAAAAGAAGGTTGTAGTAGAAGGAAACAGAAGGGAAGGAATCTGAATGCACAAAGAAGTTTATAAGAAATAAGGAAAGTGGAAAATAGCTCAAAGCAATTTAGTAATTTAACATGAACACAATGTCAGTCATCTGTCTGTACTTGAACAACCTTCAAAGGGAAGTTTCTAAAACAACGCTTCTGCATAAAAATATTGAAGAATATTCTTCACTATTTTCCTTTTTTTCCCACTTTTTCTTCCAAAACTAGAGCAAGACACTGGCAATAAACCAACTTATATTCTTGAAAAGGGGGAAAAAAAAGAAGAAGCATCATGGCATAAATAAAGTAATAAATTAATTCTGTGCTGAAGCAGAGCTGCTTAGCCTGGTGTTACATGTTGGTGAATATCCAGCAGCTGCAGAGAGGTATAAGGTGGAGCTCAGAAAGATTAGAAGAAGAAGACGACGACGAAGAAGATGTATCAGAACATTACACTGCAAGATTGTTGTTTATATCTCTCTGGTGTGTTTCTGTTGGGATAATGAACAAGAACAAATTGGTTTTACTAATTGCAGGATCATTGTCTGTGGAGGAGGCTTTGCGGCTGATGAGGAAGAAACCAGACAAGGGTTGCTAAGCAGCAGCAGCTGCCCTTTTTAAAACATAATGTAGTAGATGTGTAAAAGAAAGATATCTTGTCAATTGGAATTAAAATCCTACTGTATCTATTAGTGGCTGGCATCTGTTTAAGACTATTCTAAATCATCGCTTAATTAACCAAAAAACTATACTACCATTCTCTTCTCTTCTCTTTGACCACCCACTCTCACATGGAAAACCAATCATGGCCATCCACTCAACTTCACACATGAAAAACATCATTATGAATTCGAATTGTATTAACCAACCGGTCTGATCCACGTTTGTAAAAAAATCATTATTAACCCAAAAAACAAAGTCATATAGATAATTTTATATGGAATCTTCTTTTCTTCTTTTTGGTAATAACATCAACGGAATGAGTGGAGATTTTATTGTATACTCTGAAAATAATGGAGGCGGTCGAAAATATTTGAAATAAAGATATTGGAACAACCCTACACATGGGCCAAGTGGGCATAAGCCTGCTTTGAGCCTTCTCTGGCGGGCTTGGGACCCAACTCAATCCATTGCTTGAAAAGGGACTCTCTTTACCCGCTTTCTGGTGAGTCCGAGTCAACAAGCCGCCGACTCGGAGTCAAAATGATCACGTCAAAGGAAGGCGTGCTTTTCCTTTCCAAAACCACTCTCTCACACGCGCAATGTGACACGCATTTTCTCTCTCTTCCACTTTCCAAGAAACCGCACATGTTTGTTCGCCACCACCACCATGTTCCCATGTTGCCATGTTCTTCTAGAAACCCCACCACCCCTCCACATATATAAATACCACATCAACTGTATGCGCAGCCCCCATCCCATCTTAAAATCTCTCATCATTTTCCTTTAATTCCTTCATTTCTTTAGTTTTCATTACCCTAATTTAGTTCAGATTTATTTATTTTTTGGGGGTTGAGGATGAATTCGATGAGATCTTGTGCCCTTCCAATCATTGGGTTTGTGCTTATGGCTCTCCTGAGCCTGAGTTATGGGCAGGCCCCAGCTCCTTCTCCAACAAGCGATGGTGAGTTGATCTTCTTCTGCAAAACCCATTTGTCTTTTTTTGTTGGGTTTGGTGTGAAGCAATGAAAATTTGCAAACTTTAGGGTTTTTGAAAGTGTTGGGGTTCAGCTGATAGTAAGTTGATCTTCTTCTGCAAAACCCACAATTCTTTTTTGTTGGGTTTGGTTTGAATCAATGAAATTTGCAAACTTTAGGTTTTTTGTTATGGGTTTTGAAGTTTTGGGGCTCAGCTAATGATGATTTTGTCTAATTTTCTCTTTTGCTGTGGTTGAATTAATGCAGGCATGGCGATTGATCAAGGAATTGCTTACACTCTTCTGCTGGTGGCCCTTGCAATAACTTATTTGCTGCACTGATTCTTGATTTCTCAAGTTTCAGGCAGCCCAATCACAATGAGCTTATTATTGTTGTGTACATGATCGATTCGATCTGGTGATTATAAAATTCAAATTCTTTGTATACTTTTCTCCTTATATTCACTTGGAGAATTTACAGCTAGCCCCTTTGTAGTTTGTACCTGAATGAATATCATTTCTTTGATCCTTTTTTCCACCAACTCATGGTGTTTTTTCATTTATTTATTTTTCTTTTGGCCAAATGTATCAATTTCTGTTTCTGGGTTGGTGATTGCAAGTCTTAAATTAATGCTGACCCGTTCAAACTTGGGCCTCATAATTCATCATCAGTCTCTTTGTGGGCCTCATTAATCGTTTTGGGCCTTATTGGGTCAAAAGTAAAACGTTTGACCAAAAATAAAATAAAAATGGAAGAAAACGACGTGTCATTTTATTGCTTTGAGGATTTGAGTTGAGGTTAGGTTATATGATCGCTTCGCTTATATGGTGATCTGGAACAAACAATCCTAAACCACATACTCAACTTTTCGCAAACATATCATTTTATTATATGATATTTATCATGACGCTTGAAATTAATAATTTAACAGCATATATGTATATCATGGCTTTATAAATTAATAAATTAATATAAATTCAAGATAAAGAAATGGTGTCAATGCAAAAAAAAAAAATTTATTTATTTATTTATTTACCCTGATAATGGAGATCAAAACAAGTAAATTTTTGAAGATGGTACATCTTAAAATTCTAGACATATATAAATGGGAGACGAATAAACAAATTTTTTTGTTGCAATAAATAGTAGTCTAAATTATTATAATATACGGTATAGATCCGTTGTTTCTACACTAAATCTCTATTTATTTCTTTTAAAAAAAATTTTAATACAAGAGAAGTGGAGTTTGTCACACACACACACTACTAATGTGCCATGGAGATTCGAACTTGAAACTACTGATATACAAGTTAATGTCCTTTTTTTACTAGACTAGACCATGTTGGCAACCAAATCTTTCTCTTAACATAATCTAATACAAATGACCTAGTTTTCTATTTTTGCTTTAATAACTTTTTTAATCTTTCTAGACTTTAAAAATTAAAACCATGGGCCAATTGAGTGGGGTCATTAAGGCGAGGAAGAGTTCTGATCGTTTGATGACATGATATAACAACTACGTCGTTTAAACTTTTATATTAATTATTTTTTCAATATAAAAATCTTAAACATTATTCTCTAAACTTACTTAACCTCGAATTAACATGGTTTTGGATATAAACACAAAACAAAATTGTCACAAAAAAGATACTATTGGCCGAAGAGCAGAAGAGAGAGGGACTTTTAAAATAATATATATATATATATATATGAGTAGATAAATAGTATTATAAAATAAAAATGTATTGAATATTATGAATAAAGGTTTGTCGAAAAAAATATTTTGTCAAGTCTCATCTCAACAGGTCCAAATAGAATTTACCAACTACTAATTTGCTGACCTTGGCACCTGCGACAAAATACCCAAAACATACTCACTACTTGAAGCCCAGATACAATACTCAACGTCCATGGTAAGGTCGCTACTCCACCAATGAATTCACTCCACATCAGCCATTGGGATATCGTACGCACCAGGTTCGCTTACACCGTCTTTCCCATGGGGATACACCTCTCTCTCTCTCTCTCTTACACATTCAGACCCACCCAAGTCACCCACCGTCAAATTCTTTGATAGCCTCTCTTCCATGAAACAAACCCCATTTAGTTAAATCCCATTCTTTCTTGATTTTGCTTGTATTAACAAACACAGAATCCAATTGGGTTCTCAAATTCATGAACTTTTTTTTCTCTCATAAGGTACGTGCTTGATAAAGTTCGTCTCTTTGTTGTTTTATCATCTGTATATCATCCATTCCCTTTTCTTTTGTTCTTTTGATGTTTTTGTGATCGAAGTGCATCGCTTTGTGTGAATCTGGTGTGTGGGTATTCTTGTTTTTGTTTTCCAGGGAGTTTTGCGCTTGCTGTGTTTGCATGGCTCTTTTGATTCATCTAACTGATAGGTGCCAAAATCGAGATGGGTTTGATTGATATGAGCTAAAATTGGTTGTTAGAGGTGATTTTCAGGTTTAAAATGTGTACTTTTGTGCGATGTTTATGGTTTTTGGATTAGATGATTTGGGATTCAGTGGTGATTTTACTTTGCACATGATATATGTGTATCTCATTCTGTTTGAATGAATAATTGGAATTTTAGACTGTTTGGTTTAACTTTGAACTTACGGGTAACCGGGTGTTTGGCCAACTGAAGATCAAGAATGTTGTTGCTTTTAAAAATTAAATGGACTTGTGCATCGATGCTAGCATAGCTGCAGTTGGATTGAGTTTTGTTGTGAATGTCTATTATGTTTCTTATGGACATATATCAACTTGCAATGCAGCTTTTCTGAATCAAATTCTGTTTCTGCGATGTATAGGGTTCAATTGAAATGGGCCATTGCTATCATAATTCACACGTGATTGAAATCGTTGTTTTTTGTTTGTTAGGTTTGAATCTTAGGTTTTAATTGTTCGACATTTTTTGGGGCTGGAGAAGGAAGTGGGGATTATTTGCATGAACATAGAATGCCAGATTTAAGAAGTGGTGTTCGGCGATCAAAGAGGATCAATTATGTCCAGGACAATCCTGCCGTTTTAGTTCCAGCTGCACGGCCTGGTGCTGGTAAAGGTAATAGCTTCAACATTCTACTCTTGAGATCACCTCTGAAAAATCCAATTAACTGTGGTTTCTGTGTCCAAGTGCAGTGCTGACTGGTAAAGGTAGGGGTAGAGGGTCTAGAGCCATGCATCAAGGGAAGAATTCTAAGCTATTTGGTGCCGGAGTTGGTGGCCAAGGGCACACAGGTTTAGATTTTCCAGAGAGAGATTTAGTGCCGGTTCATGATGAGTTGGTAGGCCAGAAAGGTGCGCAAAAATTGGCTGCTATTGAGGATGAAGGAAGCACTAGTCCGCTTCCAGAAAGTGTAATTTTTATCACCTTCCTGCTTGGCTTTATGTAGTTTTTTTACTGAAGCTTTGTGATATAGTATATGATTCTATAATTTGTATTTTCAGGTACAAGTTGGCCACTCTCCCATATACAAGCTAGAGAGAAAGCTGGGGAAAGGGGGTTTTGGACAAGTTTATGTGGGAAGAAGGATGTCTCCTGGCATAGGTTGCACTGCCACTGGGGCTGATGCCTATGAGGTTTAATCTTTGCAGTGCATCTCTTGAATATCTGTGTAAATTCTCAGACGAAGCTGATTGCGGTACTGATGGCGGTTTTCTGCATCTAATTGTAGGTTGCTCTGAAGCTTGAGAGTAGAAATGGTAAAGGGTGCAGTCACGGCCCTCCTTATGAGTGGCAAGTGTACAGGTATGCACTATTCATCCTTATTTTTTGTTAAATTCTAATCTTTGTTTCCTGACCAGTGTTTTTATGATATTACAGCAATCTTAATGGATGTTATGGGCTTCCCCTCGTCCATTACAAAGGTCAACAGGGAGACTACTATATCCTAGTGAGTTTCTTTGCTATCATTATTTGTTTCCTAGGCATGTTTTCCAAATCTTGTAAATATTGTCAATACTTGCCATTCCTGAATAATTATTTCTCAATGTGAATATAGGTCATGGATATGCTTGGCCCAAGTTTATGGGATGTTTGGAATTCTCGCAATCAGTTGTAAGAAACAATTGGTTCTCTTTTTCTGTGTTCCAAGTTTCAGAGTGAAAATGATACACCTTCCAAGTTTACAGTATATGCATTAAACACATTGTTCTCATATCTTTGTATTTATATTTTTCTCTTCAAAGGCTGTCTGAAGAGATGGTTGCTTGTATAGCAGTGGAGGCAATATCAATTCTAGAGCAGCTTCACATTAGAGGGTACTTGCAACTGATTCTTTTCTCCATTTTTCTTTTTCTTTTAAGCTTTTGTATGCTAATGTTGTTCATGGTTATTGATTTGCAGTTTTGTGCACGGAGATGTTAAGCCAGAAAACTTTTTGCTTGGTATACCTGGAACATCTAATGAGAAGAAGTTATATCTTGTTGATCTTGGTTTGGGTATGTGTTCTTTTTTAGACAAGTTTTGGGAAAATAGAAAGAGATCAACAATAGAATGTGCTTCTGTATATTCGTGTCGTGCAAATTTTGGAAAAACTTGTGATAATTCTTGTGCGTTTTACGTCTTCAGCTTCTAGATGGAGAGATGGGTCTTCTGGACGTCATGTTGATTATGACCAAAAACCTGATGTTTTCAGGTAAATACAAGTTTACAACCTTCACAATGCTGTGTACATTGTATGATCAGGTCACTGGATGGTTATGAGTTGAGAAGAAGTTGTTAATTAAATATCCTGAGAAAAACCTGATGCTTTAGAGGGATCTTATAATATTTGGAGTAAGAAGCATTACAGAAAATAATCCAGTTGACTGATTGCACATATCAATCTTGTTAACTAGCATTAGTTCAATCTGAGATCGTTTATTATAAGTCCATTAGACTCAATTTTTCTCATATGAAATGCACATGGGATCTGAAGTGGCCTAATATTTCTGATATTTTTAAAAGGGGAACTGTGCGTTATGCAAGTGTACATGCTCATTTAGGCAGGACAGGAAGCCGAAGGGATGACCTCGAATCGTTAGCTTATACCCTAATATTTCTCCTTAGAGGAAAACTTCCCTGGCAAGGCTACAATGTAAGTTCATTTTGGTATTCCACTATGCATTACTTTTCCAACTAGATGGCCTAATGTTTTCTGTTTATAAATGCTTGGCTGGGCTGTTGCGCTGCAGGGAGAGAACAAAGGATTTCTTGTTTGCAAGAAGAAGATGGCAACTTCTGCTGAGACACTATGTGGCTTGTGCCCTCCTCCTTTTCAACAGTTTCTTGAAATGGTGACCAATATGAAATTCGATGAAGAACCAAATTACTTAAAGCTTATTTCCCTTTTTGATAACAGTATTGGTGCAATTGCCTCTCTGCGACCTATCAGAACTGATGGAGCTGCAAAGGTGGTTGCTTGTGTTTTAATTTGTTGATAAATTTTTGAAGTTTGTGGTCATTTTGATATTTTTTATTGACCATTATGCAATATAGGTGGGTCAAAAAAGAGGAAGAGTGCCTGTTGAATTGGTAGATGGTGAGCAACCAAAGAAAAAAGTTCGATTAGGTAGTCCAGCTACTCAGTGGATATCGGTCTACAATACCAGATCATCAATGAAGCAAAGGTAGTTGATGTAATACAAGCGAACACAATCCCTTTTAAGGTTATCTTACTCTATTGTACACGTACGAGGTAGAAAAGCCTAGACAGTATCTCACTAATCACCATCCTAATTCACTTTCCTGGTTTTCCTTCAATCTTATTTTTTTCCTATTTCACTCTATTGTTAGTTTTACATTCTTGTTCCTGTATCAGCAAGTAACAAGAAGAATTTTGTGCAGGTATCACTACAATGTTATGGATTCAAGACTAGACCAGCACATTGATAAAGGAAAGGAAGATGGGTTGTATGTTAGCTGTGTTGCTTCATCTGCGAATATGTGGGCTATTGTCATGGATGCAGGGACAGGCTTCACGTCCCAGGTTTATGAACGGTCATCTGTTTTCTTGCACAAGGTAGCTAATCTTGAAATTACTTTCATGAACTTTCACTTTGACATGTAATTATCTAGTGTTCCAGCAAGTTCATTATTTCTGACTGTTCACCAGGAGTGGATAATGGAACAGTGGGACAAGAACTACTATATCACTTCACTTGCTGGTACATGCAATGGAAATGCCCTGGTGGTAATGTCCCAAGGTATGTGAAACTAGTTGACAGAGCTTCCTGTTGTCTGTGGCAGTGTGGCCATAGGGGTCCGGTCCTTGATGGTAATTAATTTTGTAATTAATAAGTATAAGATAGGACGGTTAGGGGCTTGGTTTCTGCACTGGAGTCGCTTTTCTTTTTCCCCAACCCTCACCTTTGATCAGCAGCATGATATATCTCATCAAATTATCATTCTGACTTGATTGAGCTGCTCTGTTTTTATAGCTAATTTTTCCGTTCTCCTCTTCCCATTAAAGGTGTACCTTATACTCAGCAATCCTACAAAGTCAGTGATGTGTTCCCTTTCAAATGGATTAATAAGAAGTGGAAAGAAGGTTTTTCTGTTACCTCCATGACTACTGCAGGTAGCAGATGGGGCATTGTCATGTCTCGAAATGCAGGTTATTCTAGTCAGGTATACCAGTCTTGAACCCCTGTTGTAATGTTCTATGTCGGGTGGAACACTGCAGAAAATAATTGTCTCCTATGTGCTGTCTTGCTAGGTTGTTGAACTCGATTTCCTATATCCTAGTGAAGGCATCCATAGAAGATGGGAGACTGGATATCGGATTACCTCAACTGCTGCTACAGAGGATCAAGCTGCATTCATACTTAGTGTACCTAAGAAGAAATCACCAGATGTGGCTCAAGAAACTCTACGGACATCGGTTTTTCCAACTTACCAAGTAAAGGTACATTTTAATTGCTGAGATAAATTTAATTGGGGGAAACTGGGAGTTGCCTTCTAATAGAATTATTATTATTTTTTTAATAAGCACTGGTATTAGTTTGGTAAATTCAAAATGTGGTAAATTTCTTGATTATTAGTAATTACTAATACTGTTTCTATTATTTTGGCTGTGGCAGGACAAATGGTTAAAGAATCTCTATATTGCATCTATTTGCTTTGGGAGAACAGTGTCTTGAGGTTGAGGTTCGGTGAAAAAACTGCACCATGATGTTAAATGCAGGTATAATAGGAATCTTTTAGATTTGGCTTAATTTGGTAGACTTCTTTCAAACATACCTCGGACTCAAGTCACCTCCATCCAGCCTTAAAGCGTTATCTCAATAAGCAGTATACCTGAACTATATAAGCTCACAATTTTTCTGTAACATGGAATTCTACAGAGACACCAAGGTGGCGTTGTGAACTTCATGGCCGATGGCTGAATGCACCTTTTGTCTAGCCTTCTTGGACGATACAGAAAGTTCTGTACCATGTAGAGAAGGCAAATGCTTTCATGTATAGATGCTTTCATTGAGAACAAATGAATAGAGGAGCTAAAATGTACCGGCATTCATGCTTTTAAAGGTACCTTAAAAAAAGGAGAAGTTTGCACTCTTCCTATGTTGTATTGGTTTTAGAGGGATGCATTCTCCAATTTGAAGTAAAAACATAATCTCTTAGGGAAAGTTCACGTTTTAACACTGGAAGGCATTAATCTGTTTGGGACAACAGAGTGTCGCCCCAAAGTAGTTGTGTGTAAAGGAATTGTACTCACTATCAATTGTAATATTTATTAGAAAAGGTAATGAAAAAGTTAATTGATCCATTTCCTTAGATTTGGATTTGGAGTTGGTTCATTTTCTTTCCCCCCTCATGGGTTAAAGTTTCAACTAATGTGAAATTCCTGTGCATTCTGAGCCATATACATTACTATGCGGTGTAGCTTGGTATACGTTTTTTATCTTTGCATTGACAATTGGCAATGGTGCTGAAAGGTTTTCGCTTCCTTTTTCAAGCAAGACATTTTGCGTGATAGAGGCAGAGGCTATTGGTATTAAACAAATGAAAAAGAAGCCCCCGGTCAAATGGTATTTGCATGCACCCTTCAAGGTAGTCACGTGCATCACGTGACATATGATGATGAGATGATTAGGATCCACATAATCCGGACTAACAATTTTATAGACACGTTTCTAGATGAAGCTTTTGGTCTTTGCACTTTCCAGCAAAGTGAGCTATCAGCTTTTCTATTAGCTACCCAAGTTGGACCATTCGAGTCCCAAAGAGCCAGCCAACTACTTCTCTCATTCTCATACTTTTAGCCAACATATCATCTTCTCTATATTTATGCACCCAACATCCACTCTCAACTAGCTTAACTTTGAAAAGACACTAGTTGGTGTATTTGTGGGTGCTGCAATGGATATAAGAAACTGGTGCAGTTCAGGCAGCAGCAAAACCATCCACTTGGGTGGGAGGCACTACGATGAGATCGACTGTATGAGATTACGGTCTGATTCTGGTAGCAGATCAAACAAGTTGAGGTGGAAAGTTTTGTGGGTGAAGTTGAAGAAAGAAAAGAGGAAGATTTTCGAGTCCCCAGCCCCTGTGCAGGTCTCATATGATCCTTACACTTACTCTCAAAATTTTGATCAAGGGTGCGCATTGGACGAACTTGATGAATATGATGACCTATCTCGCTCATTCTCCATGCGTTTTGCAGATCCTTCTAACATCTTTTTAAAGAAAGAATCGATGGTTTAGGAGAGCACAAATAAAACTTGATATTGGATATCGATATGCGGTGTGTATATAGTAATGTTCTTGAGCTCTGTCTCATAGCTTCTTCATCTATTTTGTGTTGTTGTTGTTGTTGCCACTTAGTTTGGTTCTTAGAAAACACACAAGTTCATCAGATTCTATTTCTGTTCTATAAGATCTCAGCCTAAAAGGGTCGACGAAGATGATGAGTTTTGTTTTGTAACCATTCAAGTAGAAGAGAAAATGAAAATTCTGAATAAACCTCAATTGTTCCAAACTCCTTTACTTTCATATCATGAATCTTGCTGAAATTTCAGGATCAAGTTAAAGAGTTTACTTGCAAATTGTTGTGAGATAAGCTTACGAATTCGACAGCTAAAGAGTTTTCTTGCACTTGCTGGAAAATTATGCTCTAGCATTAGTATCATGAATTTACAGATGCTTAAGATGCTCATGGTGATGTTTAATTCAACACTGAAAAAGAAAGCAGACCCCAACTGTCAAACATGTAAAGCTATTCCTCTTGGTTGCATCTCTGAAAAACCAGTAATACCCTTGCTGCTTTGGCAATGTAGTAGGATACAAACGACATTATGTATTTATCCTTATTCACGAATTGACCCCAACGTCTGTTGTCTTTTTCAGTTGAGGACATATTTGGTTTACTAATTAAGGTTAAACGACACCCCACTCATCTCCCAACCTGAAAGGTTCATAGAAAATTCACATTCACCAGAACTGGAAATTATTAGTATACAGACTGACTGACTGGTCGTCGTATTTTTCTTTTTCTTCTGCAATAGGGTTTAGGGTTTTCAAATTCCCAATTCAGTGAACACCGTCGTTTCGAAATCATACACCCATGGGGACCGAACTGGTGGTCACTACGGACCGGGTCCAGAAGTTCTTCGACGACCTAGAGGCGCAAAAGGCCATTCTCTCCACATCCACGAAGCTATTCACAACCCTATCCAAACACTTCAATTCCCTCCAAGACTCCCTTTCCCAGAAATCCCAATCCCTAGAATCCAAAATCCAATCCCTCGAATCCCGTTCCCGCGAAACCTTAGAATCCCTCGACCTCCGGGAGACCTCCATCCCGGAGCGCGAGTCCGCTGCCGTCGCCCGAATCGAGGAGCAGAAAGCTGCGGCCTTGGCCGAGTTCGAGAAAAGCATTTCCGGGAATTTGGATTTGCCCGAAACCCTGAAATCGTTTTCCAGGAAAATGGATCCGCAGGGATTGCTGAAATTCATCGTTTCCAAGCGAAAAGAATCGATATCGCTTAGGACTGAGCTTGTACAAGCAATAGCCGAGGCGGTGGACCCACCAAAGCTGGTACTTGATGCATTGGAAGGGTTTTTGGATTCTAAAGCCAAGAAAATTGGGGTTACCGATAAGAGGTGGGCGTGCGGGCTGTTGGTTCAGGCTCTGTTTCCGGAGGGTAGGTCCAATTCCGGCGAGAAGGGGCCGGAATTTTCCCGGAGCATGGTGGAGAGAGCAGCGCGGATTGCGGACACGTGGAAGGCGCAGATGGTGGGGGATTCGAACGGTGGAGGCGGGACATTAGGGGCAGCGGAGGCCGTGATGTTTGTGCAAATGGTGATTGGGTTTCGATTAAAAGAAAAGTTCAGTGAGGAGTTCTTTAGGAAGTTGGTAATGGAACATGCGGCGAGGAGGGATATGGCAAAGCTCGCAGGGGCATTAGAATTTGGAGAGAAAATGGGAGGTATGTGGTTGTTTAATCAGACCAATTTTGTTGTTCCTTCAGTTGGAGATAAAAAATATGTTCTTTGTGGTAATTTGTTACTGTAGAACCTTTAATTGCTTCATGAATATATAAATATACATACATATGTTTAGTAACATTGGTAGCAATAGGATCCTGGTTATTTATATTGCAAGTGTCACAGTGCAAGAAACTATATGCTACCATTTGTTGAGATTGAGAAACTTGTATTTTGTATTTGGTCTTTCTGCTTGCATTTTGTATCCTGCTAACATAACCAGGCATAAATGATCGAACCTTATCCTACATTGTTGGCGTAAGTTTGATTTTTGAATGGCTCCCAGAAGTGTTCAAGTTCAGTGTGCTGTGCACACAGATTAGGGTTGATGTCAGTCTCTCTGTTTCTTGGTACCAATGAGATCTTAGGTTGAATTAATCATGTAGAAACACAAAACTTGGATGGCTAACGTTGTAATATATTTGGTAGTAGATGGTATTAAGATTCTTAACTTTTTTGAAATCTAACTAGGCTAATTGATTTGCTAATCTGGGGGCACTCAGAGTGTAATATCTGGGTACTTAAATAGCTGAAATACTAAGTTGTGATGATGAAGTGGTGCCTTTTCAGAAATTTCTGGTCAGAGTGACAGCATTATTATTCACTTACATTTGATTCAAATAATTTCTGATTTGTACAGATGTGATTGACGAGTTAGTGAAGAATGGCAAGGAGATAGAGGCAGTATATTTTGCTTCTGAGACTGGATTGACCGAGAGGTTTCCTCCTGTTTCTCTGCTCAAGTCATATCTCAGGAACTCCAAAAAGAATGCTACGACCATATTGAGGAATGGCAATAATAGTTTGGCTGCAACTGTATGTGTAACTCCACCTTTTATCTTAGTTTCCCAATGGATTTCTGTTTTCATTCTGTGATCCGATGAGTTTTCTGCACTCTTTTGTGAGATTTCTTAATTTAAGTTCATCTTACAGGAGGAGTCGAGCACTTTGGAGTTGAATTCCATAAAAGCAATCATCAAATGTGTGGAAGACCACAAGCTTGAATCAGAGTTTTCTCTTGATAGCTTAAGAAAGCGGGCTACTCATCTGGAGAAAGCCAAGGCAGAAAGGAAAAAGAGCTCAGCAGCTTCCAGCAGGTCTCATAATAATAATAATAAGCGAGCCTATGGGGGTGGGGTTGGTGGTGGAGGTGGAGGTGGTGGCCGAGGGGTTGGATCATCTTCTTTCCGCCCTGCCAAAGCTGCCAAGTTTTCCAATGCTTATCCCTCCTTTAACAGGAGGAACCCAAATCCTCCTCCACAACATAGCCCTGCAACACGATATTCTGGTCCATACAATTACCCAAGCCAAAGTGTGTACGATGGTCCAACAGCAGCCTCATATGGATCCACATATGGAGTGCCCCATGCTCAAAGCCCTGCTGCTCTTCCACCACAACACTACTCCCTCTCGGGGGACAACATGGCTGCTGGCGGGTTCCGAAGCAGTGGTGCATATGGTGGCCAGACCAGCTATGGTCCATATGATTACGCAAATGCTGCTCCACCATCCTACCAACCTCCTTCATATCCACAGTAGTTAGAAGCAGACATAGGTTAGATGGAGCTTTGTTCCCTCTTGTATTTGCTAGCCTTACTTGACGTTAGAGAGTTGCGTAATCACAATTGTTTTCATTACTTTGATTATTAACTTTCCAAATCAAAGGTTAAAGAAAACAAACAAAAAAACTATTTATCCATTTCTTTCCATGGTTTACTTCAATGATCAATCCAAGGTTTTTTTTAAGTTCAGTGGTAGAGCGATCGTTTACGTATCCACCAGAAGGCTCTGTTTTAGTGTAGATAATAAACAATGGGGAGGGAGGTCAAGGGACTCACGTGGCCAAATTGACAATAGTTGCTTTACGTCATTGATCTATGGTCTCTATTTTTGGACAAATCTCGGGCTTCAGTTTTATACATAAATTATCGCCCGCCCAAAAATAAAAAATAAATATAAGAGTTTGTTCTTGGCACGAACTACAACTAGTCTACAAAGAAAGCTGGAAAATACCAACTCGGATTTACTTTTTTGTGTTGTGTCATTCGTTTGCCATTTTCTCATCATTTCCCATTGAAAATGTGCAAGGAAAAAAGCAATGTTCTTTTGCCTTAATACAATAAAACTAGGTATTTGTCAAATTAAAGGAGCTACCAGACCAGACCATAGCATATGGTAGATATATAAAGCAGAAAACATGGCGTCCCTTTTGCCTTGCCTCTGCTTAAAATTCCAAGCTCAAACAGCAACCAAAATAAAGAAAGGAGCCCTTCATTTCGCGTTTGTTTTTTAGCTTCTTACCGTGTCTGTCTATTATTCAAATTCAACGAGTCACGAATCATTCAATATGCCGTGTCTATTCTTCTTTCTTCTTTTTTGTCCCAATTGATTCTTTTGCCATGTCAGTCCCTTTAGTTTGTGTTGTAAGGAAACTGTAGTTTTCGTATGTATTGACCGGGGCCGTCGCAAACGACAGTGCCACTACGGAAAGATGCCCAAGATGGACGCTATGGATAGCGTAGGGGGGAATTTTATTGGACAATCAACTCTTTCTTTTCTCTTCCCCAAACTTAAGTTGTCATCTTTCTCGTTCACTAATCAGGGAATTAGTATTTCTGTCCTCGTAACAATTGTTGTGCATCAGTCACAACGCATCAATGTCTGAGAGTCATTCACATACATGAATTCCTTATTAGCTTTTTTATACAAGACATGCTTATTCTTACTTTTTACACCCAGTTGATCAATATGATAAATAACCTTTGTTTACCACTTGAGGGTGCTAATGAGAGCATACGTGGGTTGCCGGACATGAACCTTCGTTCAATGCCCACAGTATGCCGTGTCTATTCTTCTTTCTTATTTTTTTGTCCCAATTGATTCTTTTTCCGTGTCCGTCCATTTAGTTTGTGTAAGGAAACTGTAGCTTTCTTACGTATTGAATGGGGCCGCTGCAAACGCCACTACCGAAGGATGCTCAAGATGGACACTGTGGATAGCGTAGGGGGTAATTCAATTGGACAATCAACTCTTTCGTTTCTCTTTTTCCCCAACCAAAGTAATGAGGGAATTGGTATTTCTGTCCCCGTAACAATTGTTGTGCGTCAGTCATAACGCCTCAACCAGAGTTATTCACGTGCATGAATTCCTTATTAGTTTTTCATACAAGACATGCTTATTTTTACCTTTTCCACCCAGTTGATTAATGTGATAAATAACCTTTGTTTATCACTTGTGGATGCTAATGAAATGAGAGCATACGTGGGTTGCTCATCCCTTTTGAGATCTCGTTCTCGTAGTTGACATTGACCCTCACATCAAATCAAAATTACATTTGTCTCCTCCGCCTTTTAGTAGTATTAAATACAACAGAACGATACAAGGAAACCACTCAATTTCACGCAAGGAAAGAAGAGAGCACAGAGAGGAAGAAGCCGAAGAAGAAGAGAGAGATGGGAAGTGATTGTAACGGCAGCTCAGCTTCCGAGTCTTTTGTGAAGACACCCACAATAAAGTTCACCAAGCTGTTCATCAATGGAGAGTTCGTTGACTCCATTTCAGGTTTTCTTCTCTTCATCATTTTTCATTTCTCACAACAAAGCTAATAAATAAATAAGCCATGGCTTTTCACGTCCAGTTGTTTTTTCTGTCCTTTTCTCTTCTTCCATGCTTTCATTCTCCAACCAAAACCCTTTCATTAATTTGCTAACTTGGTCGTATCTGCATGTTTGTCTGATCCAAAACTCTCAAAATTCTATCTTGGCCATTTTTCAAGCAACAACCAAGAAACCCATCTCTGTTTTCAACTAGTGCATGCCATATGTATGAAGATATGAGCAACCCACATGCTCAAGTCAATCACAGTCACCGATCAAATTGTTAAAACTTTCTGATCATTTACTAATATGCTAACACAAACAATGGGTTTGTTTCTTACGATTTTGTGAACCCAAAAAACTTGAAAAGGGAAAACATTTGAGACCATAGATCCAAGGACAGGGGAGGTGATAGCTAGAATTGCAGAAGGAGATAAGGAAGATGTTGATTTGGCTGTGAAGGCTGCTCGAGCTGCGTTCGACAATGGCCCTTGGCCCCGGTTTCCCGGCGCTGTATGTGTCTATTACTCTAAACCTTCTCTTTTTAACCCGTACTATTTTTATCTTTTTCGACCGTTCAAGACCTTGTCTTCAATGTCTTGTCCTTATTTTTTATTTTATTTTAATGATCAATATTTAAAAACAAAAAATTAAATCTTTCACCAAACTAATTAATTGCTCATTACACATGTTTCTAATTTGAACTACATTATTGGTCTTTAAAAACCATACTACTTTTAGAGAATTTTGTCTATTGGGTAAAATTTTCAGAGCATTATTGAGTGTTTTTATATATAAATTAATTCCTTGGTGAGTCACAAGAGCTTGTCGTCTTCCTCAAATAATGTCTGGAGGAGGTACACTTGAATTTTTTATGGTTCAATTTTAGTGTATGAATATGAAATGTGATAGCAGCCAACTCACTTTTGTCATAGGGGTTGAATTTTTTTTGGAGATTCATTATTATACCCAATGTATGGGCTCAAATTATAAAAATATCTTATATGAAATGGATTTTAGAAACATACCCAAACTCATTTACAGCATAACAAATAGGCTTTTAACTTCTTATAAATTACAAAATTGTCATCGATTTCTTAAAACAAGCCTAATCTCAAAACCTCATAAAAAAAACTCAAAACACTCAATAGGGCATCAAAGTAATTTAATAATTAAATTTAAATTTAATAGGACCAACTGTCATTTTTTTTAAATTTATTTTAAATTTATTTATAAAAATTAAATAATATAGAATTTATTTTTATCATTAATATTTAAAATAAATATATGACTAAATATCTCACTTTTCAATATTCAATTGGGACTAGCACCATAGCCTCTCAATCTTCAATAATTTCTGAAATGCATTTAGTTAATGTGGACAGGTTAGACTTTGGGTGATAATTTAATTCTGTTAGGTATATATATATATATTAAGATAACGTACGAAGAAAAAAGTCTTTTAATATCATAGGCAGAAGGATGGCGGCCATGACTAAAAGTAAAATGATATTTTTTTTAATTTCAAAAATTATTGTTCACACTCTAAAAAAAATTGATTGTGCTATCGCGCATGATGATATGTATATATATTTGTAGTATAAACAATAATCTAAACTATAGGGAAGAGAGATTTCTCACACACACACACCACTAAAATGACATAAGGGTTCGAACATAAGATTTCTCTTAATACATGAATCCATGACAATATTTTTAGATAACAACTCCTATAAAGTGCCAATAACAACTCCTTTAATATAAAAATCTTCATAGTTGCTTGCGTTATACGAGGCTGCATTTAATTTTTAGATCTTATAATTTGAATAAAATCATTTTCAAAGTTGTCTTCAGTGTACTATTTGACAAGAAGGTTTCGTTGAAATATGTTTAACAGCATTTATGAACAATAAAGGTCAAACTCAAATGTCTCAGATCAAAAAAAAAAAGAAAAAAAAAAAAGAAGGTCAAACTCAAATGTCATTTTCGTTAGTAAAAGAAAAAATAAAAAAGGATTTGACCCAAAAATTAAAATAAGAAAAATACAAAAGGAAAAAGTAAACGTCCTTTTCTGAACGAAAGTTTAAATTATGTATTACCATACAATTAGTACTCCGACAACTCAAATGCAAAAAAAATCCAGGAATGAAAGGGATGGCCATGTAGAAGCGGTCAGTTCAGTACTGTAGCTAAAAATAATACCTACTTTGCCTTTAAGTATTTAGATTTAGTATGAATTCGAACTAGTTTTCTATATAATTCATCAATGAAGAATTAATTTTTTGTACAAAGATTACTCACACGCAGTTGTTTACGCACTTGTGGATGATTGTAAATGATTGATTAATGAGAAATTTAATGTAAAATCCGTATTAATCAGTGTGCCATCAAAGCTCTAAGTAGTATATTGCCTTGAACAATGTTCAGGAGAGGGGAAGGATAATGATGAAATTTGCGGACTTAATTGACCAACATGTAGAAGAACTAGCTATCTTGGATACCGTTGATGGTGGGAGGTTGTTCAACTTTGGCAAGGCCGTAGACATACCTCAGGTAGCAGAAAATCTACGCTACTACGCGGGTGCGGCCGACAAAATCCATGGAGATGTGCTCAAAATGTCACGCGAGCTTCAAGCCTATACGTTGCTCGAACCCATTGGTGTTCTGGGGCACATCATCCCATGGAATTTCCCAAGCACCCTGTTCTTTGCAAAGGTCAGCCCTTCCTTAGCCGCCGGGTGCACTATGGTCATCAAACCTGCTGAGCAAACACCTCTCTCTGCTCTGTATTATGCTCACCTGGCTAAGTTGGTAAGCTCAGTTAGCCATGCTAGCTCTATGTGCGTGTATTAATTTATATTGGTATTATTGCTAATGTGGCTTATTGGTGGTAACTTTGGCTTGTAAATTTCTTTATGAAGGCTGGTGTTCCTGATGGAGTGCTCAATGTCATAACTGGATTTGGACAGACTGCTGGTGCTGCCATCAGCTATCATATGGACATTGACAAAGTAAACATCTTTCATTTACAGGAATATTTTCTTACAACATTCGAGGACCGTACTCGAATGGCTTGCTGTAATCTGTGATGTTTGATACTTGGTCTTGACATTTTCAGGTCAGTTTTACTGGTTCCACAGAGGTAGGGCGTTTAGTAATGGAGGCTGCAGCAAAGAGCAACCTAAAACAAGTTTCACTTGAACTAGGAGGCAAGTCACCCCTTGTGATTTTTGATGATGCTGATATAAATATGGCTGCTGACCTTGCTCTCTTGGGAGTCCTTTACAACAAGGTAAAGTTCCTAATTTTAGTTAAACTTTTAAATTAACACTTCCTTTATAACAACTTGGTTAGATTATGTTAGCAGCACTAACTGTGTGTGTTATCAATTCATATTTTCAGGGAGAAATTTGTGTGGCGAGTTCTCGAGTTTTTGTTCAAGAAGGGATTTATGATGAACTTGTGAAGAAGTTGGAGGAGAAGGCAAAAGCTTGGGTAGTTGGGGATCCTTTTGATCCAAATGTTCGTCAAGGACCCCAGGTAACTAAACAGTTGACAATTAAGATCCAAGATCATGCTTAAATCAGTAAATGCCTTCTAACCAATTTACTAAAAATTGCAGGTTGATAAGCAGCAGTATAATAAAATCCTAACCTACATTGACCATGGGAAGAATGAAGGAGCCACTTTGTTAACAGGAGGAAAACCTTTGGGGAACAAGGGATATTACATTGCGCCAACAATATTCACTGATGTCAAGGTACATCTTCAACTTCAGAAATGCAATCTGATATGATTAAAAGGGTCTTGACATAATTTTTCTCATCTCTTTGATCTAATAACAATGCGCTCAGGACGACATGCTTATAGCCAAGGATGAAATATTCGGGCCGGTGATGGCGCTGATGAAATTCAAGTAAGTGCAGCTCTCAACTCTCATTTCTTTTGTTGTTCAATTAATCCAAACGATATTGGGGAAGGGAGATTTGAACACGGGACCTCGGATTCGAACATTGTTTTACTCGTGTTTTGATATGAGCAAATATTGTAGGACCATTGAGGAGGCAATACAGAGAGCCAACAACACAAGATATGGGCTAGCAGCCGGGATTATAACCAAGGACTTGAATGTGGCCAACACTGTCTCGAGGTCAATTCGTGCTGGCGTTATATGGATCAATTGCTACTTCGCTTTCGATCGAGACTGCCCTTATGGAGGATATAAGATGAGTGGCTTCGGCAGAGACTTTGGCTTGGAAGCCCTCCACAAGTATCTCCACACCAAATCTGTCGTCACTCCCATTTACAACTCCCCCTGGCTCTAAATTATCACACACTGCAAGTTGGCAGATGATTGGGAAATCACATCGTTTGTAGAAAGTTGAATAATGCAATAAACTACTAAATTCAATATATATTATATATATATATATCTGTATTTTTATGAGGGAATGAAAATGTCAGATTGTATATTATCTTTTGTTTCTGTTGTTTGTGATGCAAAATACACAAGTTGGAGTTTGACGTGTATCATTATTGGACATGGGTTGCGAATTGCCCTCTGGCAGCGAAGACCTGTTAAACTAGGGAAGGAAAAATCCAATTCAAATTCAATCGAAATGGACAACTCCAATTAATATGGCTTGCCCAACTTAACAATGGTAGGACCAAGACTCATTAAATTCAACAATTATTAATCGCCTCCGGAATAGTTACTCTAAATTAATAGATAAAAATGAGAATTCGAATTTGAGAAGCGGAGAAATGAGAATTCGACCTTAAGTGCAAAGAAGCGTTTTGGGTAAGGAAGCAGACACTTGGGAAGCAGAAATGAGAGTTCGACCTCAAGTGCAAGGATGCGGAGAAACAAGAATTCGACCTTTAGTGCTAGAAAGCGGACACTTGGGAAGCTAGGAAGCGAACACTAGGCCAACTATTTAATGGAATATAAATGAACTTAAGCCCAATCCTGATCCAGCCCACCAAACAAGCCCTCTATGTGTAGCTGGGCCTTGAATAAGTTGTCGCTGTTTTGTTTTGTTTTTTTACTGGACTTTGAGCCCATAATATACCCAAAAACCGGACAAACTAACACCGTTTGGTAAAAGCTGAGCCCAAAACACCAGAACGACTTTGTAGCCAGCCCAAAATAATTCACCCCAATACTCATGAAATTGATGATCCGATCAAAGCAATAACAACGAAAACCAGAATATCACGCCAACGACAACATCAAACTCCATTGATCTCATGAAATCAATTGGCAATTTATTTAGCCTATACATCCCTTTCATCTTTGTACATCCTCTCTCTCGATTCACAACACACACAGACAACTGACAGAAACCATTACACCAACCATTATGTTCATAACAAAAACACTAAAACGACGTCGATGTCAGCGTTTTTAGCTTTTCACAGTACTATTTTTATTTGCCAACTTTGCCCCTGAGCTTCACTTCCAGAATCCTCTCCATCTTGGAGAGCACGGCCTGATTCGGTACCGCCTTGCCATTCTCGTACTCCTGAACCACCTGAGGCCGCTCGTTGATCCGCTTGGCCAGGTCGGCCTGGCTCAACTTCTTCGCCAGACGCGCCTTCTGTATGGCCTGCCTCACATCGGTCGAGACCCGGTCCAGCGCCGCCGGCTCGGTCCCTTCCTCGAGCTTCTTCACGCTGACGACCGGCGCTGCCTTCTTGTTGGAGCCCGCGTCGAATTTCTTTATGGTCTGGATCGGCGCGCCGGACCGGAGCGCCTGGTTCACAGCCTTCGGGTCGCGGAGGTCTTGACCCTTGGGCCTGGACTTGTGGATGACCACCGGCTCCCAGTCCTGGGTTATCACTCCTGGGTTTCTGCTCGGCATCGTTGGAGATCTAGAGAGAGAGTCGGATAGATGTAGAGAGAGAAAGCTTGGATTCGTTTGCGATTGGTGGAGAAGATGATCAGGGGTGGTGAAGACGGACGCTCAGTTAATAGTGGGGTGAGAATCTGGAACGTTCTCAAACTTTCTCAAAGGTTCTTTTTTAGATTTTTTATGGATGGAAAATTGAAAATACGCGCGGGTGGCGGTTACTATGTGCTGCACTGGTTTTGTTCTCCACGTGTTCTTCGCAGTGTAATGCTCGCATTGCTTGAATAGAAAATACTGTGGGCGTCCACAACGTGGCAGTCTACCATTGGTAGTCTTGGTGCCTCGTTCTACATCCTCGCAGTAGAGGATATTTTAAGAACTCGAGCTAAAACGGCTTGTCGTATATAAGAGGAGTTCATCTAGACGTGGCGCGGGATCGCTAGGCGCCAGGCGGGTCCTCTCTTTTCTTTATAAGTAGTATAGCCGCCCGGCTATACGAGGGATATTTTTCCCAAAAAAGGAGTATCGCCGTCCGGCTTTACTGGGGTCTTCTTTTTAATTGTTTTTAAATAAATAGTATAGCCGCACGGCTATACCGTTTAAACACGTGGCAAAGAGGGAGGTAAGCGACAGCTGGTTTTTTTTTATGAATATTAATGGTATAGCCGAGCGGCTATACTTGGAGTTTTTATAAAAATACAACGGTTTTTATTTTTAAAAATAGTATAGCCGTGCGGCTATACCATTTTGACACGAGCAAGGCGCCAGTTGGGTCCTTTTTTATATAAATAGCCGCTCGGCTATACTCTGCATTTTTTTTAAAATAAAAAGAGGATAGCCGCCAGGCTATACCACGATTTTTATTATTAAAAACAGTATAGCCGCGCGGCTATACACGGGGTTTTTATTGTTAAAAATAGTATAGCCACCGGCTATACTCTTTTGAAGCGGCGCGCCAGTTGGGACTTTTGTCATATAAATTATATAGCCGCTCGGCTATACGATGGATTTTTATTTTAAAAAAGAGTATAGCCACCCGGCTATACTATGGTTTTTTTATATATTATATATCTATTTGTAAAAGAAGGATTTCTGCTCGAGCAGAAAGGACATTGTCCATTTAGCTTTATTCTCGATTTGACCCCAAAATCTGTTGTCATGTTCTTAACTATTGGAAAATTGCCAATTGGTCCTTTTGCAGTTGAGACATGCTTGGTTTAATTAAAATTTTATGGTTCCGCAAGCAAATACCAGAAGGTAAAGTGTCACGAAGGTCAAAATCATTCGGCGCCATTTAGGCATAGCTATCACTCCAAATTCTAAAAATTTGGCGCCAATTCTGCATTTGCTATTTATACCGATTCGGCATTCGCGCTTAGCAATTAGCATTCTCTCTCCGAATCTGAAAAAATGCAACGCCAGCAGTCGATCCTCTCCTTCTTCCGAAAACCCTCGCTGGGAAACCAGAGCTCCGGCGGCGGAGACGCACTAGACGGCCGCCGAGTTTCTCAGTTTCCGGCGACGCAACAGGATCAAAAGGCCGTCATTCCCAATCAGACAACCGCACCCGAAGTAACGGGAACCGACACTCCGCCGGAGAAGGTGCCGCGTCAGATTTTGCAGGCAAATGTGGGGAACTTGAAAGACTCTTCTCCCTTCTCCAGTATTATGCACAAGTTTATGAAGGTTGATGACAGACAAACGGCTTCTCAGAGCCAGAGGTACTATTTAATATTTTTCTTCAAACATCTTAAGATATGTATAATTTCAATCGTGTATATAAAGACTTAGGATTTAGGGTTTAAAATTTTGTTCAAGCTAATATCTGAGCCTTTAAGTACTGTCTCTTTAGTTTTGGTATTTAACTGAGAGATGGTTGCTGTTGGTCTGTAAATACCTATGTTCTGTGCTTTCTAATGTTCTATTTTCTCTTTACCTGAGTTCTTCAAACAATTTATTCATTTTGCTTGTTTAATTTTGTAGGAGTCAATCAAATGGTGGTTTCTCTTATGGTTCTACTGCATCTGGTAAACCTAATGAGCCTCAAGGGTTGTGTAAACCAGCAGTGGCCTCTCAACACACTCTATTTAAGAACAACATTACCAATTCCCATAAAAAAGTTGATCAAGGTTCTGTTGTGCATATCGAATGTGATGACGACGTTGCTGGACCAGAAACACCGGGAACACAACGTCTGGTTCCCCGTATGAAACGAATTCTGGAGGATATTCCCAAGTTTGGGGATAAGCTTGAGAGTTCATTGCTGAACTCTAGCAAAAGAGTGAAACTTCTTCAGGAGCCAGCAACCTTAGACAAGAGTCATGGGGAAGTATCTGATATGGCTAGCAAGTTTGAGTGGCTTGACCGATCCCAAATCAGGGATGCAAATAGAAGAAGGCCTGATGATCCTCTCTATGACAAAACAACGCTCTATATACCACCTGATGCTTTGAAGAAAATGTCAGCATCACAAAGACAATATTGGGATGTCAAGTGTCAATATATGGATGTTGTGCTTTTCTTCAAAGTGGTTAGTCAGAACTGGTCATTTGCTTACAGTTGATATTTTATAGCCGGATCATATATGTCTACAACTGCCACATTTATTTTGGAACCCATTTAGCTGGATTAAATGCCTACAAATGCATGTTGACAAGAGCAATCCATTTGGGAAAACGACAAAAATACAAAATTTTCTTGTGAAGGCTAACAACTAAATGACCTTCATAATGGCTCACTAAAATCTAATTTATTGCACCATGAATTTTGGGATGATTTTATAGTTTTGATATACCTCAAAAGTTAGATTTACTTAATTTATTATAGGGTGTAAGACAAATTGAGTTTCTAAGCTCAAAGTCTTATTTTTTGATAAATTATTACCTAATTTCATGGCTTGTGATCAAACACAGGGAAAATTTTATGAGCTTTATGAACTAGATGCTGAAATTGGCCATAAGGAGCTTGATTGGAAAATGACCTTAAGTGGTGTGGGCAAATGTCGGCAGGTGACTAGAAACACTAAATTTGTTTAGTTAACATCACTTGTTCAGGTCAACCTTTTAAAAGTATATGTCCGTCTGTTGACCTGAGTATTTGCATGCATTGATTTTCCCTGTGTGGTCAGGTTGGTATCTCTGAAAGTGGGATTGATGATGCTGTTGAAAAGCTGGTTGTGCGTGGGTATGTGATTAAGTAGCCTTATATTAACTCTCTTTTTTTAATCATCTGCATCTTTTGTTGCAAGATGCCTTTGATCATAATTTTCCTGTGTGGTCATACACACGTGTCTCATTTCCTACATTTATACATCATATTCACTTTTCTTTGTTACATCTTTTATGAAGCTATAAAGTTGGGCGGATAGAGCAGCTGGAGACTTCTGGTCAAGCAAAAGCCAGGGGTGCAAAGTCTGTAAGTTAACGATGCTAATATATAAGAAAGTTAAAGGATTTGGCCAATGGAATCTTTTCCTTCCTACTTCATGAAGTTTGTAACGTGTAAATGATCTTCCTAAGATTTAAAGCTTAGTGTTAGTTCTACGCTTTGTGATTGTTTAATTAACCTTTATGTTGCATGGTTTGATTTTAAACCTTGGCTTACAGGTGATTCCGAGAAAATTGGTTCAGGTAGTCACACCATCAACCACAACTGATGGAAATATTGGCCCTGATGCTGTTCATCTTCTTGCAATAAAAGAGGTTTGTAATGCTCTGATTTTTTATTTTCTTTTTTTGAATGTGCATGCTAAATATGCTTTTTGCAATTTTCTTGCCATACCTTGCATTCCATGTCCTAAATCTAATTGTGTTAGATTTAAGCCCAGTGTGATGTCACTTGTACTGCAGTTCACATAAGTTTACCTTGTAATATGTTCCAGTCCAGAAGCCCCTGAATGTAATAGTTATTCAACTCAGATATGTTACAAAAAAGCATCAGAGCATACTCTTATTCTGTTAAGATCATTCTGGGCATCTCAAAGTGGACATATTGACAATTAGAATATGTATTTCTTTTTACTTTTTCTGCTTATCATATACATTATAGTAGTTGGCTTCATAGCATCTTCTGATGCTTTTTCCTTGTAAGTTTGTCATGCTAGAAGGATTTTCATTTCTTCTCTGCATGCCTATCTTTTGGGTACTAGAAATGTGTTTTCAGGATTATAAAACTATTAACAAACTTCCTATATATATATATATATAGGGGAACACTGTGGTGGAGAAAGGTACTGTTGTGTATGGGTTTGCTTTTGTGGATTGTGCTGCTTTAAAATTCTGGATTGGTGCCATCACTGATGATGCTTCCTGTGCTGCTTTGGGGGCTTTATTGATGCAAGTATGTTCTTGTATTCTTTTCGTTGTGTAATACCTTCAATGAGTAGTTTTGGAGGCTTGAAAACTGATTTTCTAATTTTCTTGATGGGATTTGACTTAGGTGTCACCTAAAGAAGTTATATATGAAAGTAGAGGTAAATATTCTTTGCCCCGGAACTTCTTTCCTTTGGTGTGTCATAGTTCCATTTGAAGTTTGCATGAAAATCACTTCATCTGTTGAACTTAAATATTCAAATCTATGCAGGGCTGTCAAAAGAAACTCAAAAAGCTCTGAAAAAGTACTCAACAGGTTCAAATTCTCCTTTTGATTTTCCTGATTGTTAAATGAGGGAGAGAGATTTTTTGTGCGTGTGTGTATGTGTGATGTAGGTGAGTCTGACTGCATTTATGTTCAAATTGCAGGTTCTGCTGCAATGCAATTGACTGCAGTACAGTCAATCAGTGATTCTGTAGACGCTTCTGAAGTTAAAAATTTAATTCAGTTGAAAGGATACTTCAAAGCATCTTCTAAATCATGGAATCATGGACTTGACAGTGTGATAAACCATGAAATCACCTTGTCTGCTCTTGGTGCACTTATTGGCCATCTATCCAGGGTGATGGTAAGCTCCCTTGCAATTCTTTTGTAAAAGAAGAAATAATTATGTAGAACATCTACGTCTGCCTTGGTTATAATTGACACTTTCCATTTCCATACAGTTAGATGATGTTTTACGGAATGGAGATATATTTCCTTACCAAGTTTATAGGGGTTGCCTCAAAATGGATGGACAGACTCTTGTAAATCTGGAGATTTTCAGTAATAGTGCTGATGGTGGTTCATCAGGCAAGTTTTGCACTTTCATTGCCTTCAACCAGAATACTGAGTTTGTCCATTTCTTGATTCCGCTTATTGTTATCTTGTTTCAGGTACACTGTACACATATCTTGATAACTGTGTGACATCATCGGGGAAGCGGCTTTTACGGAAGTGGCTCTGCCATCCGTTGAAATCTGTTGTGTCCATTAATAATAGGCTTAATGTAGTTGAAGATCTACTGGCACATTCAGAAATGATACCACTTATTGCTCAATATCTTCGCAAGCTTCCAGACTTAGAAAGGTTGCTCGGACGGATTAGGGCAAGTGTTCAGTCGTCAGCTTCTCTCCTACTGCCCTTGTTTGGCAAAAAAGTATTGAAACAGAGAGTAAGTCTTCTCTACTTTAATTTGGAATTTTCATTGAAACTTCAAAGAATATGGCAAATGTTTTTGCTCTTCAGAATTTGAGACAGTGCTGTTAACTGTTCAGACAATAGATTTATGGTTTGATAAAATCAAACCATTCTCCTTGACCATGAATTTCTATGGTAAGATAGAATGACACTATAAATGTATAATGCTTTTAATGTGGTACAGGTGAAAGCGTTTGGAACTCTTGTGAAAGGCCTCAGATTTGGAATGGATTTGTTAAAGCTATTACAGAATGAAGGGCATATCATTGAACCACTATCAAAAGTATTTAAAGTTCCAATTCTAAGTGGCAGTGATGGGCTTGATCAATATCTTAGCCAATTTGAAGCAGCTGTAGATAGTGACTTCCCAAATTACCAGGTTTTCCCCCCAGATGCTCATATCTTGCTTTATAGAAGTCATATAAAGCTTGCAGCATATCTTCTCTTTGTATTAGTATTACCTATTTTTCAGACTGCTTTATCATTGAATTGGTACTGCATTTTAGGTGAATTTCTTTCCATGACTAACATTTTGATTATAGTTTCAAGAGTTGAACCTCTACGAAAATTACTGACATTGAATTTGATGCCAGAATCATGACACAACTGATTCGGATGCCGAAACACTCTCCATTCTGATTGAGCTATTTCTTGAGAAAGCAACCGAATGGTCTGATGCCATACATGCCATCAACTGTATTGATGTACTAAGATCTTTTGCAGTTACTGCAAGTTTTCCAAGTGGGGCTATGTCCAGACCTGTTATTTTGCCTCAATCAAAAAATATGACTTTGAATGAAGAGAGCAGAAGTCCCACACTTAATATTAAAGGACTGTGGCATCCATTTGCTCTTGGGGAAAATGGAGGACTGCCTGTCCCAAATGACATAGTCCTAGGTGAGGATAGAGATGGCTATCATCCACGCACTTTACTATTGACTGGACCAAATATGGGTGGGAAATCAACTCTTCTTCGCGCCACATGTCTGGCTGTTATACTAGCCCAGGTTCCTTTTTTTTTTTTCCCCGAGTAATTTGTTTTGTGCTTTAGAACCCAGAAGTTGGTCATTGAAGAGTTTATAGATTTTGGCCATTAGATTTTTTGATGTTTAGTGATTTGGTTCATTGATGGCTTGCAGTTGGGCTGTTATGTTCCCTGTGAGATATGTGTTCTCTCACTTGTGGATATCGTCTTCACACGGCTTGGTGCCACTGACCGTATCATGACCGGCGAGAGTAAGTCTTTTTAGCAAACTTATAGTCTCATTTACCTTGTTTTTATTCTCTGTGTTCTAACTTCTAAATCGCCTCTTTGAAAAATGGAAAACAAAGTGAGATGATGCTGGGTTTTTCTCAACTCTTTCTGTCAATGTCATTATTAACAAACTCTGTAAATCTTTTGGGTTTTTCTTAAACATACATAAAAAAGACAGACAAATTTGTGATATCTTGAATTGCAAAGTTTGATCATAGAAGCCTTGTAGGTACGTTCTTCGTGGAATGCACAGAAACAGCATCAGTTCTTCAACATGCCACTCAAGATTCCTTGGTTATTCTTGATGAACTGGGTCGCGGAACAAGCACCTTTGACGGATATGCCATCGCATACGCTGTGAGATTCCCTCTCTACTAATCTGTTAGGACAGTAGATCTATCTGCCATTGTAAAGCAACATGTTAATGTTTGTATTTTCTCTTGGTTAGGTATTTCGCCATCTTGTCGAAAAGATTAACTGCAGATTATTATTTGCAACTCACTATCACCCGCTAACGAAGGAATTTGCTTCTCACCCTCATGTTACATTGCAACACATGGCCTGTGCTTTTAGGTCAAAATCTGAATGCCCTTCTAGAAGAGACCAAGAGCTGGTGTTTCTCTATCGCCTTACCTCTGGGGCTTGTCCAGAGAGTTATGGATTGCAAGTAGCAATGATGGCCGGGATCCCCGAGCAGGTGGTTGAAGCAGCTTCCAAGGCTGGCCAAGTGATGAAAAAATCAATTGGACGAAGTTTTAAGACGAGCGAACAGCGATCGGAGTTCTCAACTCTCCATGAAGGCTGGCTGAAAACCCTTTTAACTGCCTCGCAGGCTGGTAATTTTGACGACGAAGATTGTTTTGATGTATTGTTTTGTATGCAGCATGAGCTTAAGAACTCATATAGATCAGGCAACTAACAGAAAGGCATGATGAGATTGATAGATTGCATTGTAAAAAATTTCAGTTTTGACGTCTTTAGCATTTAACCTTATTCTAGGAAAGGGGTAGCTGGCTAACTCCGTATGCCATGTAAAGCGTAAATTAGCCACTCCAGTAAATTTGTAATTTGGTTGTTGGTGCTACAGAGATTTGACACTGCTTGTCTTAAGTCTTGACGACGGCGTTTTCGATCTTAGTCCTACTGTGAGACCATCTTCATATGTTTTTGCAGGATCAACGGAACGGAACAAAATGAGGAGATAATAGTGGTAGAAAACATCAAATTAACTAAAAACTAAACCAAATTAGGAATTAAACTAACCTCTTGTTTTCCCGGGTGATCCGGGTTTATTAGTATGTTAAAAGACAAAATCACCCTCCTGTTTCACTCTTGCATTTCAGTCAACGCTTTTAGAACTCCAAAATCCAAAATCCAAAATGGTCCTTTTCACAACACCAGAGCCCACAGAACTAAATCGTTTTTTGAATTTTGTTCAAACTTCTCCCTCTCTCCCCCTTCCTCCCCTGAGCCTCCTCCCCATGCATGGAGAAGCCAAGTGATCCCAGCAACGATGAAAACAACGGAAAATCAAACCAAGACAAAAAACTCAAGAGAAAAGAGCTCGGGCTCTCGTGCATGCTAAACACCGAAGTCGGCGCCGTCCTCGCCGTCATCCGCCGTCCCCTGGACCCCACCTCCCACTGCTTCGCCGCCCCCGACGACGCCTTTGACCCTTCCCTTCTCCAACCCCTCAAATCCCTCCGCGCCCTCATCTTCAACCCCCAGCAAGAATGGCGCACGATAGACCCCTCCATTTACCTCTTCCCCTTTTTAGACGTCATCCAAAGCGACGAAGTTCACGCCGCCGCCACCCGCGTCGCTCTCTCCGCCACATTGAAGATTCTTAAGCTTGGAATCTTCGACGAGAAGACTCCAGGGGCCAAAGACGCCATTAACACCGTCGTCACCGCCATCACCACCTGCCGGCTCGAACGGACCGACCCGGTCTCCGAGGATGCCGTGATGATGAATATTCTTCAGGTCTTGACTGGAATTATGAACCACCGCGCTTCGGTTCTGCTCTCCGATCAGGCTGTCTGCACAATTGTGAACACTTGTTTTCAGGTGGTACAGCAATCGTCGAGCAGAGGAGACTTGCTTCAGCGATGTGCAAGGTACACGATGCACGAGCTGATCCAGATCATATTTTCGCGGTTGCCCGAAATCAATTTCAGGGACGGGGACAGTTCGGCAAGTACTGATACTGAAGATGCCGATGCTGATGAGGGGAATTTGGATTCTGGGTATGGGATTCGGTGTGCGGTTGATATTTTTCACTTTTTGTGTTCTTTGTTGAATGTGGTTCAGGTGGTTGAGACAGATCAGGGTTCGAGTGTGCAAACTGCAGATGAGGATGTGCAGCTTTTTGCTCTGGTTTTGATCAACTCCGCAATCGAGTTGAGTGGGGATGGAATTGGGTCGCATTCGAAGCTGTTGAGGATGATGAAAGATGATCTCTTTCACCATTTGGTTCACTACGGAACGCGTTCGAGCCCACTTGTTTTTTCCATGATTTGCAGTACAGTTTTGAATATGTACCACTTTCTTCGCAGGTTGAAATTGTTTTAGGTTCATTTGGAGATGTTTTGGAAATTAAAGTTTCTTGTTATGCTTTTCCTTTTTTAAAAATTTGAGAATGATTTGCTGCTTTTCTGCAGGTTCATTCGTGTCCAATTAGAAGCCTTCTTCACGTTTGTGCTGTTTAGAGTTGCAGGTCCTGGAGTCTCAATCCAACTTCAAGAGGTTGCACTTGAAGGGATTATAAATTTCTGCAGACAACTGACATTCGTAGTGGAGGTCTATGTGAACTACGATTGTGATCCCCTTTGCCATAATGTTTTTGAGGAGATTGGGAAGTTGCTTTGCAAGCAGTCATTTCCAGTGTCTAACCCTTTGACAACTATACAGATACAAGCCTTTGAGGGGCTAGTTATCATGATTCACAACATTGCAGAGAGTATTGATAGAGAACATGATACAAGCCCTTCTGGACCATACCCAATTGAGATTACAGAGTATGCACCCTTTTGGGAAGACAAACCCAAAGATGATTCAGAAGCTTGGGTGCAATTTGTAAGGGTGAGGAAAGCACAGAAGAGGAAGATATTGATTGCTGGACACCATTTTAATCGAGATGAAAAGAAGGGAATGGAGTACTTGAAGCTCTACAACTTAGTCTCTGACCCTCCAGATCCAAAGACATTGGCTTTCTTCTTCCGGTACACTCCTGGACTAGACAAGACAATGATAGGGGATTATCTTGGTGATCCTGATGAGTTTCACATTAAAGTACTTGAAGAATTCACAGGAACCTTTGGATTTGCAGGCATGAATCTTGACAGTGCTCTCCGTACTTATCTGGAGACTTTCCGTTTGCCAGGAGAGTCCCAGAAGATTCAGAGGATTCTTGAAGCATTTTCGGAGAGTTTTTATGAGCAACAGCCAGCAGATCTTTTCGTGAACAAAGATACAGTATTCATTCTTTGCTACTCTCTCATTATGCTCAATACTGATCAGCACAATCCTCAAGTGAAGAAGAAGATGACAGAAGAAGAGTTCATCAGGAACAATAGAGCAATCAATGGAGGGAAGGATCTTCCTAGAGAGTATCTATCTGAGCTTTTCCAGTCCATATCAAACAATGCAATCACCCTTTTTGGTCAATCCGGTCTGCCAGTAATAATGAACCCAAGCAGATGGATTGAGTTGATGAACCGATCCAAAACTGTGCAGCCTTTCATTCTATGTGATTTTGATCGCCGGTTAGGGAGAGACATGTTTGCTTGCATTGCTGGCCCATCAGTCGCAGCTATTTCTGCATTTTTTGAGCAAGCTGAAGAAGAGGAGTTGCTCCATGAATGCATTGAAGGGTTATTCTCAGTAGCCAGGATAGCTCAATATGGACTGGAGGACACTCTTGATGAGCTCATTGCCACCTTTTCCAGATTCACCACACTGTTGAATCCTTATGCCTCTGCAGAAGAAACACTCTTTGCTTTTGGCAAAGATTTGAAGCCAAGAATGGCTACACTTGCTGTTTTCACCATCGCAAACAATTTTGGAGAGTCAATTGGAGGGGGTTGGAGGAACATTGTGGACTGCTTGTTGAAACTCAAGAGGCTTAAGCTACTTCCCCAAAGTGTCATTGATCATGATGCTGCTTCCACCTCATCATCTGATGCCCAAGCTACATCTGAATCGGGTATAATCTTTCCTGCTCACGATCCCAAATTTGGAGGACACCGTGCTTCTGGCATGATTAGTCGGTTCTCACATTTTCTATCGCTAGAGAGTCCGGAAGATGCTTTATCCCTTGGCATGAGTGAATTCGAACAGAATCTGAAGGTCATCAAACAATGCCGAATTGGGAACATCTTCAGCACTAGCTCACACTTTCCTGAAGATTCTTTGCTCAATCTCGGGCGTTCGTTGATATATGCAGCTGCTGGGAAAGGCCAAAAGTTTAGTACACCTATTGAAGAAGAAGAAACTGTTGGGTTCTGCTGGGATTTGATAGTTGTCATCGCTTTGGCCAACGTCCACAGGTTCCAGGCATTTTGGCCTAACTTTCATGATTATCTGCTGGCGGTTGCTCAATTTCCCATGTTCTCCCCAATCCCATTTGCAGAAAAGGCCATTGTAGGCCTCTTCAAGGTCTGTCTCAAGCTCCTTGGGACATACCGACCTGACAGAGTCCCTGAGGAGCTCATTTTCAAGTCAATAAATCTAATGTGGAAGCTGGAAAAGGAAATTCTTGACACCTGCGGTGAGCTCATAACACAATCAGTAAACAAGATTCTCATTGAGTACCCTGCCAATTTGCAAACCCAACTTGGATGGAAGTCAGTTCTCCACTTGTTATCCGTCTCTGGACGACACCAGGATACCTATGAACAGGGAGTTGAAACTCTGATTATGGTGATGTCTGATGGAACCCATGTTTCGAGGACAAATTATGCTTACTGCATTGACTGTGCCTTCGGTTTTATTGCACTCAAGAACAGTCCGTCAGAGAAGAACTTGAAGATATTGGACCTGTTGTCAGATTCTGTAAACTTGTTGATCCAGTGGTGCAGAAATCAATACTCAGATCCTGGGAACAATTATAGTGTGGCGAGCAACACAAGTAACTCCTCTTTAGAGGACTCAAAAGGTTTTGGCTCTAATAACTTTGCCATGAACTTATTTGTCAAACTAGGGGAGGCATTTAGAAAGACCAGCTTAGCCCGGAGAGAAGATATAAGAAACCATGCAGTCTTGTCTCTTCAAAAAAGTTTCAAACTGGCTGAGGAGTTGGAATTCACTCCAACCAATTGTATTAACTCTTTCAACCTCGTAATTTTTGCGATGGTTGATGATTTACATGAGAAGATGTTGGAATATTCACGAAGAGAGAGTGCAGAGAAGGAGATGAGAAGTATGGAAGGGACATTAAAGATTGCATTGGAGCTCTTGGCAGATGTGTACTTGCAGTTCTTGATACCGATATCGCAATGTAGTGGGTTTCGGACGTTTTGGTTGGGTGTGTTGAGAAGAATGGACACATGTATGAAGGCTGATTTGGGTGCATATGGTGAATCAACACTGCCAGAACTAATCCCAGACTTGTTGAGAAAGATGATCACTGAGATGAAGGAGAAGGAGATTTTAGTGCAGAAGGAAGATGATGACCTTTGGGATATTACCCATATTCAGATACAGTGGATAGCTCCTTCAATCAAGGAGGAGCTATTTCCGGAATAAAGTTTGTAAAGCATGTGAATGAAAAAGGGTAGTTGGTTTAGTTTGGACAAAAGAAAAGCACAAACAACACAAAGTGAAGAGCAAGCTTTCTTTTTTTTTCTTCTTTTTGTACCAAAATTTTGCTTCATACAATTTCTTTTAGAAGAATGTAAAGTGACAATAATTTTTTTCCAAGTGTACAATACTTTTTACTAGATAAATTTGATCTTCAAGTAAACTGTAAACATAGTTCTTCTGTTCAATTTAGATTTGCAAACCTCTCTCTCTCTCTCTCTCTCTCTCTCTCTCTCTCTCTCTCTCTCTCTCTCTCTCTCTCTCCCCCATATCATTTCACCCACCAACTCACAAGCTCTCCCAAGTGGGATTAGCAAAAACAGAATCATGATGTCTCATTCACGGGAATTATGAAGCCTTGTCCTTTATCCTAACTACCTTCTAATTCTTTAACCTCATAATCATTTCCTGAATGCCATTTCCGATCTTTTCCTCAAAAGAAACAAGCAACAATGTATGTGCTAGGTAACCCCCATGGCTTGAACAAAAATATAGGTCCCCCGGCAGTGATAATTTCCATTGACATATTGACAAGTACTATACATATATTATGGCCAAATTATTCTGAAAAACAAAGAAGTCCAATATATGCACCAAAAAGAAAAGGAAAAAAAAGGAAAACTCAAGAAAAAGGGTGAATTAGTGTTAAGTTGTTAAACATGGTAAAGCACTAGGTTTCTGTAGATACCACCATAAGTTATATATAGCTTTAAAATATATCCAAAGAATCAAAAAGCTCCTCATGGAATTGGTGACCATGATTTAATCATTCTTAACAAAACCCTTTTCAATCATGAATTAGTAGAATGCAAGCAACCAAAACTCTAGTTAATCTTAACCGTGAGGCGCGCGCCCCCCCCCCCCAACCCCCCCTCTTCACATATTTACAAGAATCCATATATCTACAAAGTTTCTCACTCTCTTAATGATCTCTATGCTTTGCTGCTCTAACCACAATGTCAAGAAGAACAGCACAAGTCCTCGACTCGCTCAATTCTATGAGCACCACCCAGATTTTCAGAGAATCCATCAGAGTTATACTTCTCCATCCAACCCATTTCCACTCCATCTCCATCTTCCTCTTTTCCCCTCTGCCAGCCTCCCTCTTCATCTCACACTTTCTTCTTCACCATTTCCCCCAAATACCTTCCTCAACAATCAAAATCACAGATCATATACTTGCACATCCCCTGCCCAAACTACTATCCAAAACCATTGTTCACATTGTTCTCTGCTTCCCTTCATCTATCACCTTCTCACTTCTTGGAAGAGCTGCTACTATTCAAGCAGTTTCAGACAGTTACAATGGAATAAACCTTGACAGAAGAAGGTTACTTGTGAGAAGTGGGCTCAATTGGATCAAGCTTCTAAACACAGGTCTTTGTGAACTTATCATTGTACTTGGGCTCCTTGGAGTTTTGGTTGCGAGCCTAGCAGTTGTACCAAAGATACTATTTGCATGGGGTGTCTGCTCAGAGGTCTTAGGATTCTGGGGTGTCCTTGGGTTTCTAGGGGTACCCTTTTGTGTGGCGTTTGCGCATGTTATGGTTGTGGGGAACCTAGCTAGGGTTTTATCAGTGCTGGAGGGTGAGTGTTATGGATTTGAGACATTGATAAAGGCCAAGAGACTCATGGAAAGAAAGCGAAAAACAGCTTTGGTTATGGCTTTGTTGAGTAACGTGGGCTTTAGGCTAGTTGAATGTTTGTTTGACTTCAGGATGAGCAAGGGGATAAATTTGTGGGAAGGTCCCCTGCTGGTTTCCATGTACTCTTTGCTGCTTGTTTTCGACACCGTCATGAATGTCGTATTCTATTATGCTTGTAAGCTTTGACGTTTTCGCTAGAGCATTTATTTATTTAGCCCTTTTTTTATTCTTTTTTTTTTCTCTCTGTGGATTGGGTGCATGGAAAATGTAGCAGGAGCTTGGCTCAAAGTAATGGGGTTAGGCCAAAAAAGGCAAAGGAGCAAGAAGCAAGATCATGGGGGTGCAGATTTCAGGGCGGGGAAGAGGCCAAATTAATTTACCCTTTTTCCCCAATTTTTCATTTCTGCTCTTTAAAACTGAAGCCAATTCAGGGTGGATCAAGAAGCAAGATCGTGGCAATACAGATTTCAATAAAATGAACAATGCTTTGCAACTTTGGAAACCCAATCGCGTTCCTAAAAGACTGTAGGAAAGATAACAGCCGCTGATAGAGTAACAGAGATGAATATGTTGCATGTTAATCAAAATCCTCCATTCTCATCAAATTACAAATAAAGTCTGTATTTTGGCCAATAGTTATATATAAGATAAAACTTCCCAAAAAGAATTCGCACTGTTAGCAAAGCCAGCAGATGTTCCTCCCCAGAGCAGAGGAGAGAGCAGCTTCAGGTGCCACCATCCTTCAAAATAATAACAAGTCCTGAGACAATAAATTAGGGCAAAGAAACTCCATTATTTAAGAACATTTTATTATCTGATGACAATAAAATTCAACCTTGAAGGGTACAGTAACAATATCTTATCCTACAGAACATAAACAAAGAACTGATACAAAAACATTCTAGATCTGTCCGCAGCTAGAAAGAATTAAGATGTACACCAAAGCAAGTAGTATTTGCTAGAAACAATGGAAATATATTATATACATTAACAAAGCAACAGACCCTAGGGAGGTTTTTCTAGACAATCTAGACTCCCCTGGGTTACTCCTCAGGGATTTTTGAAACCTTCACAATGTTGGTCAATGGCGAGACTTTGCAAGTCATTAACCAACAGAATTGGACCTTCTCAAATTATCTAAACCATAAGGTAAGCAAGTTCTGCTGTCTGATAGTCTAAAGCCTTTACTCTGAAAATGTTCCCAGATGACTTCAACTAAGTTGTGTGCTGTCCTTATACCCAAGACCGTTTTGCATCTAGTATTTTCATTGAACCACTATCTTTTTTTCCTTATTCAATCAATTCAAATGGTCGTAATAACTTGAGTCACAAACATGCAACACATGAACCCTGCAAATATGAATCTACTCCATACCCATGAAAGTCACTGTTTGTGGGATTCTGAGTGGAGTAAGGGGGAGAGATCAACATCTGAACAACATTAACACCATATCTTTAATGCATTTCGTGAAATCAAATGCTTTCCAAAACAGTTCTACTCAGCCAATGGAACAAATAGAAGTGAGTGTCAACACCAATGCATTAATTCGTTTTGAGCAAGCAATACAACATTACACAATTATGAGCAGACTTAGGATATCTTAATACAATAATGCCTCAGAAATTATACTAAAATAAACAAAACCTCCAAATTTAATGCAATTGTGGCAAGCAATTCAGTATCCAAAGTAAAGACAAATACCATACAGACCCTCACCCGCATCATTCACTGAGATCCTCAGCAGAAACATCCGTTTCATCATCATCGTCAGCTTCCTGAATTTTCGCAATCTCCACTTGTGCTCTCTCAAGAATCTGCTTCTTCTGAAATTCCAACTCCTTATGGAAATCTTTCCTCATCTTCTCCAATTCCCTCATCTGCTGCCTCTTACTACTCTCAATCTTCTCATAAATCTCCCCAAACTTGTGAATAGAATCCGCCAACACTCTATACGAAGACCCTTCCTCCCCCCTATCCACTCCACGCATCCCCATTCGTGGCGGAAAGGCATCCTGATCATCATTCCCATCCTCATCCTCATCTGTCTCTGACTCACCAGGACTATCCCTCATCTCATCAAACCCATTTGACCGCTCCAAATATACCCTTGTGTTCATAAACACATACTCACCGGAATCTACCCCGCAAGCAAGCCCGCATTCTTGCCTCAAGGACGAAGCCATTAACATATCCATCTTCTTAAAGTAAGCCCATTTGCTAGAATTCAACCCCATTTCTTCAACTTTCTCCTTCTCCTTCTTGTACTTCCTCTTAAGCATATCCAACATACTCCTGCATTGCGTGTCAGTCCTTTCGATCTTAGACGCCTCTGAAACCTTCTCGGCCACTTCACGCCAATCTTCAGACCTCAAACTCTTCCTCCCAAGCTGAAGAAACCTATCACCCCAAACCTCTAACAGAACAAACACCGCGTGCTCAGTCCAATCCTCTTCGCCCCGAGAACTCGGATCCCTATACGGCACTCTCACGCGAGGCGCAAACTCGTAGTTTGATTCCAAATTCTTCACCTTCCTCTTCTTCGTGTGCCTTTCAAAACCATCGTCCGCGTCAAAATTCCGATGTAACCCACGTGGATGCTCCTCTTCCTCTTCCTCGTCGTGGTCTTGTCGGCCATTTCCTTCATCAAACTCGTCCAATTCGTCGTCGTCTTCCTCTGCGTATCGATTGGCAATCGGGCGAGAATATTGGGTGTTTCGTATATTGATTTTTCGGCGACCAGAAGAGTTATGATGGTTGAGAGAGTAGGCCTTCGAATGGTACCTTGTGTCGTCGTCCATGTCGTCCATTTGAGCGCAAAATCGAAAACTTTACAGCAGGAAGAACCCTAATAACCAATTAACGTAAAACCCCAAACCAATCTAACAATGAACATACAAATTGGGGGTCTTTGTTTGAGAAATTGAAAATTTGTGTAACTGTTTTGTTTCTGAAGAATCCAAACTGAGAATTATGAGATATTAGAGGGAATGAGCTGAACTCCGAGAGCTGAAAGAAACCCTAATTTGGTTGGTGGTTTAGATTCAATTCAAAAGGTTTCGGGTTACGGGTTGCCGAAATGGGTTCTAAAAAAAACGATAAGATGAAATAAAATGGACGGGAATATTTGTTTGGGCCGAATGGTTACGGGTCTACCAAGGCTAAAAATGGGTTGCCCGGCCCAATGAATAGTCCATCGATTACTTTTTTTTTATTTTTTTAAATCAAAATTTATCTAGAAAAAATTGAGAACTCGTATCTAGAAAAATTATCAGATATTAACAATCAAAATGCATGAAATGTCAAAAGGTCTGGGATTTGTCCTGGCCGCGGGTAGCCTCTCTTTCTCCTAAACTTTCTATTACTAAAAAAAAATACATGAAATATCTTGTAATAAAAAAATAATAATATATGGAATGTCTCTCAACTAACGATTTGAATGGCAATCTTTAATATTATGTTTTTTCATACAAATGATATTAACGAAGACGAATTCGAACACAACACCTTAAAATGTATGACAAATGCTCTTATATTACATGAGTTACGAGACTCCACTTCATCAATTTAGTCTAACTAAACAATAGGTTTCTATATTTGGATTATGGGTTTACCTCTGTCAACCAAACTATATATCTAATAGTTCTGTCCTGTCCAAATAGTAAAATACATTTGTTGTCGATGTTGTGACATATTTTTTTCTTCTTTGAAATGAATTGGTTGGTCAATCTCATCTTCCTATTTCCTGTTTTATATTTAACGATCAATTAATTGGGGTGCCCAAGTATTCATTGGTTATCAAGAAAGAGAAGAAGACAAGGACTGAGAGAGAGGGAGAATAATTTTTTGATGGGGGAGATAGAGAAGGTAGCTAAGGTAGCTAGGAGATAGAGAAGTCACGGGGGGTCCCGTGATTAATATGAAGGCAAAAATAAGCCAATCACGTAAGAGAGCATGGAATCGAGCTGGACTGGGTGCACTGTGACCGACTCACAGTGTGTGTTGTAAAAGCTAAAGGTAAAGAGAGACTACGTACTGTCCCAACTTCCAACTATCATCAACACGTTATCATAGAGAATAGATAGAAAGAGTAGAGATGATTGAATTAATTTGTACGAGCTTTTCTCCACTCGGCCCTATATAAACACTAGCTGCTCTATCTATCTGCACTATCAAACATTTTAGTAGCTAGCTAGCTATGGGAATTTCTATAGTGAGGGTGGGGAAGGTACTTTTGTGGGTGGCTGTGGTGATGATGAGTTTCATCTCTGACTCATGCGTACAAGGAATAAGGAAGATGGAGATGGAGATCAAGAAGAATAAGGGTGGTGAAGGTGATGATCATGGCAACAACAAATTAGGGAAAAAGGAGGCAGAGTGGTTCGTTGATGGTCCTGCTGCAGGCAATCCCAATGTTCCTGGTGGGGTTAGTGGTGGTGGTGGTGGTTTTGGAGGAGAGGGGAAAGGGTTTGGTTTTAGTTTTGGAGGGAAGGGATCCTATAGTTACAGCTATGGTACTTCTGGGAAACCTGCCAATGCAATTGGTTTTGGAAAGCCTGACTGTGTTGGAAAAGGTGGCGGAGCTGGTGGTGGGATAGGCAAAGGTGGCGGAGCTGGTGGTGGGATAGGCACAGGTGGCGGAGCTGGTGGTGGGATAGGCACAGGTGGCGGAGCTGGTGGTGGGATAGGCACAGGTGGCGGAGCTGGTGGTGGGATAGGAAAAGGTGGCGGAGCTGGTGGTGGGATAGGCAAAGGTGGAGGAGCTGGTGGTGGGATAGGAAAAGGCGGAGGAGCTGGTGGTTGGATAGGCAAAGGTGGAGGGTCTGGTGGTGGAAGCCACCATAAGACTAAAAAAGAGAAGAATCACCATAAAGGTGGTGCTGGAGGTGGAATTGGGGGAGGCATTGGCAAAGGAATTGGTGGTGGAGGTCATGGTGCTCGAGGAGCTGGCCATGGAGGCATTGGCAAAGGAGGTGGTGTTGGTGGCGGCATCGGCAAAGGAGGGGGTGTCGGTGGCGGCATCGGCAAAGGAGGGGGTGTCGGAGGCGGCATTGGCAAAGGAGGGGGTGCTGGTGGCGGCATTGGCAAAGGAGGAGGTGTCGGTGGTGGAGGAGGGGGTGCCGGAGGAGGTGTTGGTGGCGGAGGAGGGGGTGCGGGAGGAGGTGTCGGTGGTGGAGGAGGGGGTGCCGGAGGAGGTGTTGGTGGCGGAGGAGGGGGTGCGGGAGGCGGTGTAGGTGGTGGAGGAGGGGGTGCCGGAGGCGGTGTTGGTGGTGGAGGAGGGGGTACCGGAGGTGGTGTAGGGGGTGGCATCGGTGGTGGTGCGGGAGGCATAGGTGGTGGTGTTGGGGATGGTGCCGGGGGCGGCCTAGGTGGTGGTGGA